>NW_027526198.1:0-154468 GCF_052094955.1 Ictidomys tridecemlineatus
GAGAGCAGAGGTTAAAGACTAATGTGCAGAAGGATTGTTACAGAGAGTATAGGTTGGAGACTGGTGTGCAGAAGGACTGTTACAGAGAGAAGAGTTTGGAGACTTGGTGCAGTAGGATCTTTCAGAGAGCTAAGTTTGGGGACGGGGGTACAGAAGGACTTTTGCGGAGAATAGAGTTTGGAGACTGGGGTGCATAAGGACCGTTGCTGATAGCAGAGGTTGATGAATGGGGTGCAGAAGGACTGTTACAAAGAGCAGAGTTTGGAGACTGGGTTGTAGAAGTTTCTTTCAGAGAGCAGGTTTGGAGACTGAGGTGCAGAAGGACTTTTACAGAGAGCAGAGTTTGGAGAGTGGGGTGCAGAAGGACAGTTTAAGAGAGCAGAGCAGAGGTTGGAGACTGGTGTATAGAAGGACTGTTGAAGAGAGCACATCTTGAAGATTGGGGTGCAAAAAGACTGTTGCAGAGAGCAGAGGTTGGAGACTGAGGTGTAGAAGGTCTGTTACAGAGTGCAGATGTTTGAGACTGGGATGCAGAAGGATCATTACAGAGAGCAGAAGTTGGAGACTGAGGTGCAGAAAGATCGTTGAAGAGAGCAGAGGTTAGAGACTGGGGTGCAGAAGCATCGTTACAGAGAGCAGAAGTTTGAGATTGGGGTGCAGAAGGACTTTCATAGAGAGCACAGAAAGGAGACTGGGGTGCAGTAGGAATGTTGCAGAGAGCAGAGGTTAAAGATTGGGGTGCAGGAGGACTTCTACACAAAGAAGAGGTTGGAGACTGAGGTGAAGAAAGACTGTTAAAGAGAGTAGATATTGGAGACTGGGGTGCAGAAGGACTTATAGAGAAAGCAGATGTTGGAGACTGGGGTGCAGAAGGACGGATAAAGAGAGCAGAGGTTGGAGACTTTGGTACAGAAGGACTGGTACAGAGAGTAGAGTTTGGACACTGGGATGCAGAACGACTGCTGCAGAGAACAGAGTTTGGAGACTGGGGTGCAGAAGGACTGTTGCAGCGAGCAGAGGTTGGAGAGAGGATGCAGAAGGATTGTTGCAGAGACCAAAGTTTGAAGACTGGGGTGCAGGAGGACAGACAGAGAGAGCAGATGTTGGATACTGTGGTGAAGAAAGACTGGTACAAAGAGCAGAGTTTGGAGACTGGGTGCACTAGGACTGTTACTGAAAGCAGAGTGTGGAGACTGGGTTGCAGAAGGATCTTACAAAGAGCAGAGGTTGGAGACTGAGGTGTACAAGCACTGTTACAAAGAGTAGAGTTTGGAGACTGAGGTGCAGAAGGATCGTTACAGAGAGCAGAGCTTGGAGACTGAGATGCAGAAGGATTTTTTTTTCTTTTTTTTATTGGTTGTTCAAACATTACAGAGCTCAAGACATATCATCTTTCATACATTCGACTCAATTGGGTTTTGAACTCCCCAAATACATAATACAGACTCACTTCTGTTACATAGTCACATTTTTACATAATGGCATATTAGTGACTGTTGTATTCTGCTACCTTTCCTATCCCCTACTATCCCCCCTCCCCTCCCCTCCCCTCCAACATCCTTCTCTACCTCCTCTGCTGTTGTTCAATTCTCTCCCCTTTTTCCCCCCACCCCCTTGCCCCTCATAACCTCTTATTATTTTGTGTATCACTGAAGGTCTCCTACCATTTCCATATGTTTTCCCTTCTCTCTTCCTTTCTCTCCCCCCATTCGTCTTAGTTTACTGTTAGTCTTTTCCTCATGCTCTTCCTTCCTGTTCTATTCTTAGTGGCTCTCTTTATATCAAAGAAGACATTTGACATTTGTTTTTTAGGGCTTGGCTAGCTTCACTTAGCATAATCTGCTCTAATGCCATCCATTTCCCTGCAAATTCTATGATTTTGTCGTTTCTTAGTGCTGCATAATACTCCATTGTGCATAGCTGCCACAATTTTTTTATCCACTCATCTATTGAAGGGCATCTAGGTTGGTTCCACAGTCTAGCTATTGTGAATTGTGCTGCTATAATCATTGATGTGGCCGTATCCGTATAGTGTGCTCTTTTAAGGTCCTCAGGGAATAGTCCAAGAAGGGCAATAGCTGGGTCAAATGGTGGATCCATTCTCAGCTTTCCCAGGAATCTCCATACTGCTTTCCAAATTGGCCTCACCATTTTGCAGTCCCACCAGCAGTGAACAAGTGTGCCCTTTTCCCCACATCCTCGCCAACACTTATTGTTGTTTGACTTCATAATGCCTGCCAATCTTACAGGAGTGAAATGGTATCTTAGGGTGGTTTGATTTGCATTTCTCTGATTGCTAGAGATGTTGAGCATTTTCTCATGTGCTTGTGGATTGATTGTATGTCCTCCTCTGAGAAGTGTCTGTTCAGGTCCTTGGCCCATTTGTTGATTGGATTATTTGTTATCTTATTGTTTAATTTTTTGAGTTCTTTGTACATTCTGGATATTAGGGCTCTGTCTGAGGTGTGAGGGGTAAAAATTTGTTCCCAGGATGTAGGCTCTCTATTTACCTCTTTTACTGTTTCTCTTGCTGAGAAAAAACTTTTTAGTTTAAGTAGGTTCCATTTGTTTATTCTTGTCATTAACTCTTGGGCTACGGGCGTTCTATTAAGGAATTTGGAGCCCGACCCCACAATATGTAGATCGTAGCCAACTTTTCCTTCTATCAGACGCAGTGTCTCTGTTTTTATATCTAGCTCCTTGATCCATTTTGAGTTAACTTTTGTGGCTGGCGAGAGAAAGGGATTCAACAGAAGGATTGATACAGAGAGCAGATGTTGGAGACTGGGGAGAAGAAGGACTATTGCAGAGAGCAGAGGTTTTAGACTGGCGTGTAGAAGGACTGTTGCAGAGAGTAGAGGTAGGAAATTGTTGTACAGAAGTACTGTAACTGAGAGCAGATGTTGGAGACTAAGGTGCAGAAGGACAGTTACACAAAACAGTGTTTGGAGACTCGGGTCCAGAAGGACCCTTACAGAGAGCAGTGGTTGGAGACTGCAGTACAGAAGGACTGTTACAGAGAACAGAGGTTGGAGACTGGTGTGGAGAAGAACTGTTGCAGAGAGTAGATGTTGGAGACTGTGGCGCAGAATGACTGACGCAAAGAATAGAGGTTGGAGACTGGGGTGCAGAAATAACTTTGAAGAGAGCAGAGGTGGGACACTGGGGTGCAGAAGGATCTTACAGTTAGAAGAGGTTGGAGTCTGGGATGCAGAAGGACTGTGACAGAGAGCAGACGTTGGAGACTGTGGTGTAGAAGGATTATTGCAGAGAGCAGAGGTTGGAGACTGTGGTACAGAAGGACTGTTGCAGAGAGCAGAGGTTGGAGACTGGGTTGTAGAAGTTTCTTTCAGAGAGCAGAGTTTGGAGACTGAGGTGCAGAAGGACTGTTACAGAGAGCAGAGGTTAGAGAGTAGGGTGCAGTAGGACTGTTTAAGAGAGCAGAGAAGAGGTTGGAGACTGGGTTATAGAAGGACTGTTGAAGAGAGCACATGTTGGAGATTGGGGTGCAAAAAGACTGTTGCAGAGAGCAGAGGTTGGAGACTGAGGTATGGAAGAACTGTTACAGAGTGCAGATGTTTGAGACTGGGATGACGAAGGATCGTTGCAGACAGCAGAAGTTGGAGACTGAGGTGCAGAAAGATCGTTGCAGAGAGCAGAGATTAGAGACTGGGGTGCAAAAGCATCGTTACAGAAAGCAGAGGTTTTTAGATTGGGGTGCAGAAGGACTTTTATGAGAGCACAGGTAGGAGACTGGGGTGCAAAAGGAATGATGCAGAGTTCAGAGGTTGCAGACTGGGATGCAGGAGGACTTTTGGAGAAAGCAGAGGTTGGAGAGTGAGGTGCAGAAAGACTGTTAATGAGAGCAGATATTGGAAACTGGGGTGCAGAAAGACTTATAGAGATAGCAGATGTTGGAGACTGGGGTGCAGAAGGACGGATAAAGAGAGCAGAGGTTGGAGACCCGGTACAGAAGAACTGCTATAGAGAGCAGAGGTTGGACACTGGGATGCAGAACAACTGTTGCAGAGAACAGAGGTTAGAGACTGGGGTGTAGAAGGACTGTTGCAGAGAGCAGAGGTTGGAGACTGGGGTGCACAAGCATCGTTGCAGAGAGTAGCTGTTGGAGACTGGGGTGAAGAATTCCTCTTACAGAGAGCAGTGGTTTGAGACTGGGGTGCAGAAGGCCTGTTACGGAGAGCAGAGATTGAAGACTGGGGTGCAGAATGTGTTTCAGTGTGCAGAGTTTGTGGACTGTTTAAAAGGGTCTTACAGAAAGCAGAGATTGTAGACTGATGTACAGAAGGACTGTTACAGACTGTAGAATTTGAAGACTGGGTGCAGAAGGATTGTTGCAGAGAGCAGAGTTTTCAGACTGAGGTACAGAAGAACTGTTGCAGAGAGAAGATGTTGAAGACTGGGTTTCACAAGGACTGTTGCAGCGAGCAAAGTTTTGAGATTGGGGTGCCAAATGATCTTTGAAGTGAGAATTGGTTGGAGTCTGGAATGCAGAAGGACTGTGGCAGAGAGCAGACTTTGGATACTGGTGTGAAGAAGTACTGTTGCATAGAGCAGAGTTTGGAGACTGAGGTGCAGAAGGACTGTTACAGAGAGCAGATTTTGGAGACTGTGGTGCACGACTGATACAGAAAACAGATGTTGGAGACGGGGGTGCAGAATGATTCTTGCAGACAGCAAAGGTTGGAGACTGGGTTGCAGAAAAACTGTTGCATAGAGCAGAGGTTGGAGACTTAGGTGCAGAAGGACTGTTACAGAGAGCAGAGGTTGGAGAATGTGGTGCAGAAAGACTGATACAGTAAGCAGGGTTTGGAGACTGGGGAGCAAAAGAACCATTACAGAGAGGAGAGGTTGGAGAGTGCAGTACAGAAGGACTGTTACGGAGAGCAGAGTTTGGAGACTGGGGTGCAGAAGAACTGTTGCAGAGAACAGAAATTGGAGACTGGGGTGCAGAAGGACTGTTACAGAGAGCAGAGGTTGAAGACTGAGTTGCAGAAGGACTCTTACAGAGGGCATAGTTTGAAGACTGTGGTTCAAAATGACTGATACAGAAAGCAGAGGTTGGATACTGGGGTGCATAAGGACCCTTACGGAGAACAGAGGTTGGAGACTGCTGTACAGAAAAACTGGTACAGAGAGTAAAGGTTGGAGACTGGCATGCAGAAGAACTGATGTAGAGAACAGAGGTTGGAGACTGGGGTCCAGAAAGATTGTTGGGTCGAGGAGAGTTGGAGACTGAGGTACAGAAGAGCTGTTACAGAGAGTGGAAGTTGGAGACTGGGATGAAGATGGACTATTTCAGAGAGCAGAGTTTTCAGACTGAGGTACAGAAGAGCTGTTACAGAGAGCGGATTTTGGAGACTGGGGTTCACAAAGATACTTGCAGCGAGCAGAGTTTTGAGACTGGGGTGCCAAAGGATCTTTGCAGAGAGCAGAGGTTTGAGACTGAGGTGCAGAAGGATCGTTGCGGATAGCAGAGTTTCGAGACTGGTGTGCATAAGGATCAATACAGAGAGCAGAGTTTGGAGCCGGGGTGCAGAAGGAATGTTGCAGAGAGCAGACGTAGGAGACTTGGGTGCAGAAGGACTGTAGCAGAAAGCAGAGGTTGGAGACTGAGCTGCAGAAGGACTGATACAGAAAGCAGATTTTGGAGACTGGGGTGCAGAAGGACCGTTACAGAGAGCAGAGGTTAAAGACTGTTGTGCAGAAGGACTGTTACAGAGTACAGACATTAGAGACTGGGTTTTAGAAGGATCTTACAGAGAAAAGCGTTTGGAGATTGAGGTGCAGAAGGACTTTTACAGAGAGCGGAGGTTCGAGCCTGAGGTGCAGAAGGATCCTTACAAAGAGCAGAGGTTGGAGACTGGGGTGCAGACGGACTTTTATAGAGAGCACAGTTTTGATACTGGGGAGGAGAAGAAATGTTGCAGAGAGCAGATGTTGGAGACTGGGGTGCAGAAGGACTGCTGCTGAAAGAAGAGTTCGGAGACTAGGGGCAAAAAGACTGTTACAGAGAGAAGAGGATGGAGACTTGGTTACAGAAAAATCGTTGCAGACAGCAGAGTTTTTAGAGTGAGATACAGAAGAACTGTTGCAGAGAGCAGAATTTGTAGACTGGGTTGCACACGGACTGTTGCAGCGAGCAGAGGATGGAGACTGGGGTGCAGAAGGATCGTTGCAGAGAGAAGACATTAGAGCCTGGGGTGCAGATGGACTGATATAGAGAGCAGAGGTTTTAGACTGGGGTGTAGAAGGACTGTTGCAGAGAGCAGTGATTGGAGACTGAGGTACAGAAGGACTGTTACAGAGAGCAGAGTTTGGAGACTGGGGTGCGTATGGATTATTGCAGAGAGCAGAGTTTTCAGACTGAGGTACAGTAGAACTGTTGCAGGAAGCAGATGTTGGAGAATGGGGTTCAGAAGGATCGTTGCAGAGAGCAGAGGTTCGAGATTGAGGTACAGAAGGATCGTTGAAGAGAGCAGAGGTTTGAGACTGGGGTGTAGAATTACTTTTACAGAGAGCACAGGTTGGAGACTGGGGTGCAAAAGGAATGTTGCAAAGAGCAGAAGTTGGAGACTTGTTTGCAGAAGGACTGTTGCAGAAAAAAAGTTTGGAGACTGAGGTGCAGAAGTACTTTTGCAAAGAGCAGAGGTTAAAGACTGGGGTGCAGAAGGACTGTTACAGAGAGGAGACTTTGGAGACTGGTTTTCAGAAGTATCTTACAGAGAAAAGAGTTCGGAGACTGAGGTGCAGAAGGACTGTTACAGAGAGCGAAGGTTCGAGACTCGGTTGCAGAAGGATCGTTACAGAAAGCAGAGGTTGGAGACTGGGGTGCAGACCTACTTTTACAGAATGCAATGGTTTGATACTGGGGTGCAAAAAGAATGCTGCAGAGAGACGAGTTTGGAGACTGTGGTTCAGAAGGATTATTGCAGAAAGCAGAGTTTTCAGACTGAGGTACAGAAGAAATTTTGCAGAGAGAAGATGTTGTAGACTTGGTTCCACAAGGACTGTTGAAGCGAACAGAGTTTAGAGACTGGGGTGCAGAAGGCCTGTTACAGAGAGCAGAGTTTGGAAACTGGGGTGATTAAGGACTGCTACAGAGAGAAGAGTTTGGAGACTGGGTTGCAGAAGGATCTTACAGAGAGCAGAGATTGGAGACTGAGGTGAAGAAGGACCCTTGCAGAGAGCAGAGATTGGAGAATAAGGTGCAGAAGGACTGTTGCAGAGAGCAGAGGTTGGAGACTGAGGTGCATTAGGATTGTAAAAGACACCTGAGGTAGGAGACTGGGTCCAGGAAATTCGTTGCAGACAGCAGAGTTTTCAGACTGTAATGCATAAGGACTGTTGCAGAGACCAGATGTTGGAGAGTGGGGTTCAGAAATACTGTTAAAGAGAGCAGAGTTTGGAGACTGCGGTTTAGGAGTGTTACTGAGAGCAGAGGTTGGAGACTGGGATGCAGAAGGACTCTTACAGAGAGCACAAGTTGGAGACTGAGGTGCAGAAGCATGGATACAGAGAACAGAGGTTGGATACCGGGGTTGAGACAGGCTGATACAGAAAGCAGAGTTTGGAGACTGGGGTGTAGAAGAACCCAAACTGAGAGCAATGGTTAGACACTGCGGTACAGAAGGACTGTTACAGAGAGCAGATCTCAGAGACTGGGGAGAATAAAGACTGTTGCAGAGAGAAAAGGTTGGCGAATTAGGTGCAGAAGGACTGTTACAGATAGCAGAGTTTGAAGACTGGGGTGCAGAAGGACTCTTACAGAGAACAGAGTTTGGAGACTGGGGTGCAGAAGGACTGTTACAGGGAGCAGAGGTTGGAGACTGGGGTTCAGATGGATCTTACAGAGAGCAGAGTTTAGAGACTGGGGTTCAACAGGACTCTTGCAGAGAGCAGAAGTTGGAGACTGAGGTGAAGAAGAATCGTTGCAGAGAGAAGAGGTTGAAGACTGGAGTGCAGAAGGCCTGTTACACAGAGCAGAGTTTGGAGACTGGGTGGCAGAAGTTCTATTAAAGAGAACAGAGGTTGGAGACTGTTTTGCAGAAGAACTATTAAAGAGTGCCGAGTTTAAAGACTGGGTTGCAGAAAGATGAAACAGAGGGCAGAGTTGGGAGACTGAGGTGCAGAAGGACTGTTACAGAGAGCAGAGGTAGGAGACTGGGGTGCAGAAGGTTCGTTGCAGAGAGCAGAGTTTTCAGACTGAGGTGCAGAATGACTGTGGCAGAGAGCAGATGTTGGAGACTGGAGTGCAGAAGGACTGTTGCCGAGAGCAGATGTTGGTAACTAGGGTCCAGAAGAACTGTTGTAGAAAGCAGAGGTTGGAGACTGGGGTGCATAAGGACTGTATCAGGGAGCAGAGTTTGGAGACTGAGATGCGGCAGTCCTGTTACAGAGAGCAGAGTTTGGAGACTCGGGTGCGGAAGGACAGTTTAGGAGAGCAGAGGTTAAATACAGGGAAGCAGAAGGATCTTACAAAGAGCAGAATTTGGAGACTGAGTTGCAGAAGGAGTCTACAGAGATCAGAGGTTGGAGACTGAGATGCAGAAGGACTCTTACAGAGAGAAGAGTTTGGAGACTGGGGTACAGAAGGACTGATACAGAAAGCAGAGATTGGAGTCTGGGGTACAGAAAGACCATTACAGAGAGCAGAGGTTGGATACTGCAGTACAGGAGGACTGTCACAGTGAGCAAAGGTTGAAGACTGGGGTGCAGAAATACTGTAGCAGAGAGCAGATGTTGGTAACTAGGGTGCATAAGGACTGTTGAAGAGAGCAGATTTTGAAGACTGGGGTATAGAATGACTCTTGCGGAGAGCAGAGGTTGGAGACTGGTGTGCAGAAAGACTGTTACTCAGAGCAGGGTTTGGAGACAGCGGTGCAGAACGATCTTACAGAGAGAAGAATTTGGAGACTGAGGTGCAGAAGGACTTTTGCAGAGATCAGAGGTTGGAGACTGGGGTGCAGTAGGATCATTGCAGAGAGCAAAGGTTCGAGACTGGAGTGCAGAAGGCCTGTTACAGAGAGGAGACTTTGGAGACTGGGTGCAGAAGGACTGTTACAGAGAGCAGAGTTTGGAGACTGGTTTGCTGAACGAACTTACAGGGAGCAGATGTTGGAGACTGACGTGCAGAAAAACTGTTACAGAAAGCAGAGGTTGGAAATTTGGGTGCAGAAGGATCTTACAGAGAGCAGAGGTTGAGGACTGTGGTGCAGAAGGACTGTGACAGAGGGCAGACATTGGAGACTGGGTTTTAGAAAGATCGTTGCAGACAGCAGAGTTTGAAGACTAGGGTGAAAAAAGGACTGTTTACAGAGAGCAGAGTTTGGTGACTGGGGTGGAGAAGAATCGTTGCAGATAGAAGAGGTTGGAGACTGTTGTGCAGAAGGACTGTTACAGAGTGCAGAGTTTAAAGACTTGGTTGCAAAAGGATCTTACAGAGAGCAGATTTGGGAGACTGAGGTGCAGAAGGACTGTTAGGAGAGAAGAGGTAGGAGACTGGGGTGCAGAAGGACTGTTACAGATAGCAGAAATTTGATGCAGGTTTGCAGAAGCATCTTACAGAGAGGAGAATTAGGAGATAGAGGTGCAGAAGGATTGTTGTAGAGATCAGAGGTTGGAGAGTGGGGTGAAGTTGGATCATTGTAGAGAGCTGATGTTGGAGACTGGGGTGCAGAAGGATGTTTGCAGAGAGCAGATTTTGGAGACTGGGGTCCAGAAGGCCTACTACAGAGAGCAGAAGCCCTGTTACAGGAGAGGTTGGAGACTGAGGTGCAGGCGGACTGTTACAGAGAGCAGTGGTTGGAGACTGGGGTTCAGAAGGATTGTTACAGAAAGCAGAGGTTGGAAATTGGGGTGCAGTAAGACCGATACAGAGACAAGAGTTTGTAGAATGCAGTATAGAAAAACTGTTACAAAGAGAAAAGGTTTGAGACTGGGGTGCAGAAGGAATGTTAAAGAGAGCACAGGTTGGAGACTGGAGTGCAGAAGGAGTGTTGCAGAGAGCAGAGTTTGGAGACTGGAGTGCAGAAGGACTGTTGCAGAGAGCAGAGTTTGCAGTCTGATGTGCAAAAAGAATCTTAAAGAGAGCAGAATTTGGAGACTGGTTTGCGGAAGGACTGTTACAGAGAGCAGAGGTTGGAGACTGTGGTGCTGAAGGACTGTTGCAGAGAGCAGACTTTGGAGACTGGGGTTCAGATTGGTCTAAAATAGAGCAGAATTTGAATACTGGGGTGCAGAATGACTGTTGCAGAGATAAGAGGTTGGAGACTCGGGTGCAGTTGGATCATTTCAGAGAGCAGTGGTTGGAGACTGTGGTGTAGAAGAATCTTTGGAGAGAGCAGATTTTTAAGACTGCGGTGCAGAAGGCCTGCTACAGAGATCAGGGGTTAAAGACTGTGGTTCAGATGAATGTTACAGAGAGCAGAGTTTGCAGTCTGGGGTGCTAAAGGACAGTTGCGGAGAGCAGATGTTAAAGACTTGGGTGGAGAAGAATCGTTGCAGAGAGAAGAGGTTGGAGACTGGGGTGCAGAAGGCCTATTACAGAGAGCAGAGTTTGGAGACTGAGGTGCAGAAGGACTGTTTCAGAGATGAGAGGTTGGAGACTGGGGTTTAGTAGGATCATTGCAGAGAGCAGAGGTTGGAGACAGGCGTGCAGAATGATCCTTGCAGAGAGCAGAGTTTGGAGACTTTCATGCAGAAGGCCTGTTACAGAGAGGAGAGGTTGGAGACTGGGGTGCAGAAGGACTGTTATAGAGAGCAGTGTTTGGAGACTGGTTTGCTGAAAAATCTTGCAGAGAGCAGAGGTTGGAGACTGAGATGCAGGTGGACTGTTACAGAGAGCAGTGGTTGGAGACTGCGGTGCAGAAGAATCATGGAGAGCAGAGGTTTCAGACTGAGGTACAGTTGGACTTTTACAGAGAGCAGTGATTGGAGACTGGTGTGTAGAAGGAATGTTACAGAAATCAGAGTTTGGAGACTTAGGTGCAGAGAAACTGTTACAGGAAGCAGAGTTTGGAAATTAAGGTGCAACAGGACCTTTACAGAGAGCAAAGTTTGGAGACTGCGGTATAGGACTGTTACCTAGAGCAGAGGTTGGAGACGGGGGTGCAGAAGGACTCTTACATAGAGCATAGGTTGGAGACTGAGGTGCAAAGGATAGATACAGAAAACAGATTTTGGAGACTGGGTTTCAGGCAGACTGATACAGAAAGCAGAGTTTAGAGACTGGGGTGTAGAAGGACCTTTACAAAAAGCAGAGGTTGGAGACTGCGAAACAGAAGGGCTGTTACAGAGACCAGATCTCCGAGACTGGGAAGCAGAAGGACTGTTGCAGATTGCAGAGTTTGGAGACTGGGGTGCAGAAGGAGTGTTTCAGAGAGTAGATGTGCAAGACTGGGGTGCAGAAGGAATGTTGCAAGGAGCAGATTTTAGAGACTGGGGTGCAGAAGGACTGTTACAGAGAGCAGAGGTTGAAGAAGGACTGTTTCAGAGAGCAGAGTTTGGAGACTTGGGTGTAGAAGGACTGTTACAGAGAGTATAGGTTGGATACTGGGGTTCAGATAGATCTTACAGAGAGCAGAGTTTGGAGACTGGGGTTCAAAATGACTGTTGCACTACAGCAGATATTGGACACTGGGTTGGAGAAGAATTATTTCAGAGAGAAGAGGTTGGAGGCTGGGGTGCAGAAAGCCTGTTACAGAGAGCAGAGGTTTGAGACTGGGTTGAAGAAGTCCTTTTACAGAGAGCAGAAGTTGGAGACTGTTGTGCAGAAAGACAGGTAGAATGTGCAGAATTTGAAGACTGGGTTGCAGAAGGATCTTACCGAGAGCAGAGTTGGGAGACTGAGGTGCAGAAGGACTGTTGCAGAGAGCAGATGTTGGTAACTAGTGTGCAGAAGGACTGTTGTAGAAAGCAGAGGTTTTAGAGTAGGGTGGAAAAGGACTGTTGCAGAGAGCAGAGGTTTGAGACTGAGGTGCGGAAGTCCTGTTAGAGAGAGCAGAGGTTGGAGACTCGGGTGCTGAAGGACTGTTATAGAGAGTAGAGGTTAAATATAGGGGTGCAGAAGCATCTTACAGAGAGCAGAATTTGAAGACTGAGGTGCAGATGGACTGTTGCAGAGATCAGAGGTTGGAGACTGGGGTGCAGAAGGATCCTTGCAGAGAGCACATTATGGAGACTGGGGTGCAGAAGGCCTGCTACAGAGAGCAGAGTTGGGAGACTGGAGTCCAGAAGGCCTGTTACAGAGAGGAGAGGTTGGAGACTGGGGTGCAAAACGACTGTTATAGAGAGCAGAGTTTGGAGACTGGGTTGTTGTAGGATCTTACAGAGATAAGAGTTTGGAGACTAAGGTGCAGGTGGAATGTTACAGAGACCAGTGGTTGGAGAATGAGGTGCAGAATGACCAAGCAGAGAGGAGAGGTGTCACACTGAGGTGCAGAAGGACTGTTACAGAGAGCAGAGTTTGGAGACTGAGGTGTAGATGTACTGGTAGAAAGAGCAGAGTTTGGAGACTGAGGTGCAGAAGGACTGTTACAGAAAGCAGAGGTTGAAAGATAGGGTGCAGAAGGACCGTTACAAAGACGAGAGTTTTGAGACTGTGGTATAGAAAAACTGTTACAGAGAGCAGAAGTTGGAGACTGGGGTGTAGAAGGAATGTTACAGAGAGCATAGGTTGGAGACTGAGGTGCAGAAGGATAGATACAGAGAGCAGAGTTTTGAGACTAGTGTTCAGAAGGACTGTTATAGAGAACAGTGTTTGGAGACTGGGGTGCAGAATGATCGTGCAGAGAGCAAAGGTTTCAGGCTGAGGTGCAGAAGGACTGTTACAAAGAGCAGAGGTTGGAGACTGAGTTGTAGAAGGACTGTTACGGAAAAAAGTGGTTGGAAATTGGCGTTCAGAAGGATGGAAACAGAGACCAGACTTTGGAGACTGGTATAAAAAAACTGTAATATAGAGCAGAGGTTGGAGACTGAGGTGCAGAATAATAGATACAGAGAGCAGAGGTTTTGGGACTGGGTTTTAGATGGATCCTGCAGAGAGCGGAGGTTGGAGAGTGAAGTGCAGAAGGACTGTTACAGAGAGTAGAGGTTGGAGACTGAGGTGAAGAAGGACGGTTTCAGAGAACAGAGTTTGGAGACTGAGGTGCCAAAGAATTGTTACAGAGAGCAGAGTTTGGAGACTGGACTGAAGATGGACTGTTGAGAAGAGCAGAGGTTGGAGACTTGGCATGCAGAAGTCTTGTTACATAGAGGAGAGTTTTGAGACTGAGGTGCAGAAAGACTGTTACAGAAAGAAGTGGTTGGAAATTGGCGTGCAGAAGGACCGTAACAGAGACCAGAGTTTGGAGACTGTTGTATAGAAAAACTGTAACAGAGAGCAGAGTTTGAAGACTGAGGTGCAGAATAATAGATACAGAGAGCAGAGGTTTGAGACTGGGTTTTAGACGGATATTACAGAGAGCGGAGGTTGGAGATTAAAGTGCAAAAGGACTGTTAAGGAGAGTAGAGGTTGGAGACTGAGGTGCAGAAGGACCGTTGCAGATAGCAGATCTTGGAGACGGAGTTGCAGAAGGACTCTTAGAGAGAGCAGAAGTTGGAGACTGGGGTGCAGAAGGACTGTTGAAGAGAGCAGAGGTTCGAGACTGAGGTGCAAAATTTTTTTACATAGAGCAGAGGTTGGACACTGGGGTTCAGAAAGATCGTTGCAATAAGCAGAGCTTGGGAACAGGGGTGCAGAAGGATCTTACAGAGAGCAGAATTTGGAGACAGAGTTGCAAAAGTACTGTTGAAGAGATCAGAGGTGGGAGACTGGGGTGCAGTAGGATCATTGCAGAGAGCAGATGTTGGATACTGGGGCGCAGAAGGATCGTTGCAGAGAGCAGAGGTTGAAGACTGGGGTGCAGAAGGCCTCCTAAAAAGAGGGAGTTTGGAGACTGGCGTGCAGAAGGCCTGTTACAGAGAGGAGAGGTTGGAGACTGGGGTGCAGAAGGACTGTTATAGAGAGCAGAGTTTTGAAACTGAGTTCCTGAAAGATCTTACAGAGAGCAGAGGTTGGAGACTGAGGTGCAGGTGGACTGTTACAGAGAGCAGTGCCTGAATACTGGGGTGCAGAAGGATTGTGCAGAGAGCAGAGGTGTCAGACTGAGGTGCAGATGGACTGTTACAGAGAGCAGAGGTTGGAGACTGCAGTGCAGAAGGATAGATACAGAGAGCAGAGTTTCGAGACTGGGTTTTAGAATCATCCTACAGAGAGCAGAGGTTGGAGAGTGAAGTGCAGAAGGACTGTTAAAGAGAGTAGAGGTTGGAGACTGAGGTGCAGAAGGACCGTTGCAGAGAAGAGAGTTTGGAGACTAAGGTGCAGAAGTATTGTTATAGAGAGAAGAGTTTGGAGACTGGGGTGCAGAGGGACTGTTGCAGAGAGCAGAGGTTGGAGACTGGGGTGCAGAAGGATTGTTGCAGACAGCAGAGGATGGAGACTGGGCTGCAGAAGGAATGATGCAGAGAGCAGAGGTTGGAGACTGTTGTGCAGAAGGACTCTTAGAGAGAGCAGGAGTTGAAGACTGGGGTGCAGAAGGACTGTTGCGGAGAGAAGAGGTTAAAGACAGAGGTGCAAAATCCTGTAACATAGAGCATATGTTTGACACTGGGGTGCAGAATGATCGTTGAAATAAGCAGAGCTTGAAGACAGGGGTGCAGAAGGATATTATGGAGTGCAGAATTTGGAGACTGAGTTGCAGAAGGACTGTTGCAGAGATCAGAGGTTGGAGACTGGGGTGTAGTAGGATCATTGCAGAGAGCAGAAGTTGGAGACTGGGGTTCAGAAGGATTGTTGCAGAGAGCAGAGTTTGGAGACTGGGGTGCAGAAGGCCTGCTACATAGAGCAGAGTTTGAGACTGGTGTGCAGAGAGAAGCGGTTGGAGACTAAGGTGCTGAATGACTGTTATAGAGAGCAGAGTTTGAAGACTGAGTTTTTGAAGGATAATACAGAGAGCAGAGGTTGGAGACTGAGGTGAAATTGGACTGTTACAGAGAGCAGTGGTTGGAGACTGGGGTGCAGAAGGATCGTGCAGAGAGCAGAGGTGTCATACTGAAGTGCAGATGGACTGTTACAGAGAGCAGAGGGTGGAGACTGAGGTGTAGAAGGACTGTTACTGAGAGCGTAGTTTGGAGACTGAGGTGCAGAAGGACTGTTATAGAAAGAAGTGGTTGGAAATTAAGGTGCAAAACGACCGTAAGAAAGAGCAGAGTTTTGAGACTTCGGTATAGAAAAACAGTAACAGAGCGCAGAGTTTGGATACTGGAGTGCAGAAGGATCTTACAGAGAGCAGAGGTTGCATACTTTGGTGCAGAAGGACTGTTGACGAGAGCAGAGGTTGGAGACTGGGGTGGAGAAGAACTTTTGCAGAGAGCAGAGGTTGGAGACTGGGGTGCAGAAGGACTGTTGCAGAGAGCAGAGTTTGGAGACTGGTTTGCTGAAGGAACTTACAGAGAGCAGATCTTGGAGGCTGAGGTGCAGGTGGACTGTTACATAGAGCAGTGGTTGGAGACTGGGGTGCAGAAGAATCGTGGAGAGCAGAGGTTTCAGACTGAGGTGCAGAAGTACTGTTAAAGAGAGCAGAGGTTGGAGACTGAGGTGTAGCAGGACTGTTACAGAGAGCAGAGTTTAGAGACTGACGTGCAGAAGGACTGCTACAGAAAGCAGAGGTTGGAAACTGGTGTGCAGAGGGACCTTTACAGAGAGCAGAGTTTGGAGACTGTGGTATAGAAGGACTGTTACAGAGAGCAGAGGTTGGAGACTGGGGTGCAGAGGGACTGTTACACAAAGCACAGTTTGAAGACTGAGGTGCAGATGGTAGATACAAAGAGCAGAGGTTGGAGACTGGGGTTCAGAAGGACTGGTTCAAAAAGCAGAGGTTGGACACTTGGTTGCAGAAGGACCATTACAGAGAGCAGATTTTGGAAACTGCGGTTCTTTTTTTTTTTTTTTTTTTTTTATTGGTTGTTCACAACATTACATAGCTCTTGACATATCATACTTCGAACAATAGTTTCAAGTGAGTTATGAACTCCCATTTTTACCCCAAATACAGATTGCAGAATCACATAGGTTACACATTCACATTTTTACATAATGCCATACTAGTGACTGATGTATTCTGCTACCTTTCCTATCCTCTACTATCCCCCTCCCCCGCATCTTCTCTTTCTATCCCATCTACTGTAATACATTTCTCTCCTTATTTTTCTTCCAATTCCCCTCACAACCTCTTTTATATAGTTTTTTAAAACAATGAGGGTCTCTTTCCATTTCCATGCAATTCCACTTTTCTCTCTCTTTCCCTCCCATCTCGTGCCTCTGTTTAATGTCAATCTTTTCTTCCTGCTCTTCCTCCCTACTCTATACTTAGTTGCTCTCATTATATCAAAGAAGACATTTGGTATTTGTTTTCTAGGGATTGGCTTGCTTCACTGAGCATAATCTGCTCTAATTCCATCCATTTCTCTGCAAATTCCATGATTTTGTCATTTTTTAGTGCTGTGTAATACTCCATAGTGTATAAATGCCACATTTTTTTAATCCATTCATCCATTGAAGGGCATCTGGGTTGGTTCCACAGTCTAGCTATTGTGAATTGTGCTGCTGTGAACATCGATGTGGCAGTATCCCTGTAGTACGCTCTTTTAAGGACTTCAGGGAATAGACCAAGAAGGGCAATAACTGGGTCAAATGGTGGTTCCATTCCTAGCTTTCCCAGGAATCTCCATACTGCTTTCCAAATTGGCCGAACCAATTTGCAGTCCCACCAGCAATGTATAAGAGTACCCTTTTCCCCACATCCTCGCCAGCACTTGTTATTATTTGACTTCATAATGGCTGCCAATCTTACTGGAGTGAGATGGTATCTTAGGGTAGTTTTGATTTCCATTTCTCTGACTGCTAGAGATTGTGAGCATTTTTTCATGTATCTGTTGATTGATTGTATGTCCTCCTCTGAGAAGTGTCTGTTCAGGTCCTTGGCCCATGTGTTGATTGGGTTATTTGTTGTCTTATTGTCTAATTTTTTGAGTTCTTTGTAAACTCTGGATATTAAGGCTCTATCTGAAGAGTGGGGGGTAAAAATTTGTTCCCATGATGTAGGCTCCCGATTTACTTCTCTTATTGTTTCTCTTGCTGTGAAAAAAACTTTTTAGTTTAAGTAAGTCCCATTTGTTGATTCTTGCTATTAACTCTTGTGCTATGGGTGTCCTGTTAAGGAATTTGGAGCCTGATCCCACAATATGTAGATCGTAGCCACCTTTTTTTTCTATCATACGCAGAGTCTCTGATTTGATATCAAGGTCCTTGATCCATTTTGAGCTAATTTTTGTGCATGGTGAGAGGAGGGGATTCAGTTTCATTTTGTTGCATATGGATTTCCAGTTTTCCCAACACCATTTGTTGAAAATGCTATCCTTCCTCCATTGCATGCTTTTAGCCCCTTTATCGAATATAAGATAGTTGTAACTTTGTGGATTAGTCTCTGTATCCTCTATTCTGTACCATTGGTCTACCCACCTGTTTTGGTACCAGTACCATGCTGTTTTTGTTACTATTGCTCTGTAGTATAGTTTGAAATCTGGTATTGCTATACCACCTGATTCACACTTCCTGCTTAGAATTGCTTTTGCTATTCTGGGTCTTTTATTTTTCCGTATGAATTTCATGATTGCTTTATCTATTTCTACAAGCAATGCCATTGGAATTTTGATTGGCATTGCATTAAACCTATAGAGGACTTTTGGTAATATCACCATTTTGATGATGTTAGTTCTGCCTATCCATGAACAGGGTATATCTTTCCATCTTCTAAGATCTTCTTCTACTTCTCTTTTTAGGGATCTGTAGTTTTCATTGTATAAATCTTTTACCTCTTTTGTTAGGTTGATTCCCATGTATTTTATTTTTTTTGAGGATATTGTGAATGGAGTGGTTTTCCTTATTTCCATTTCAGAGGTTTTGTTGCTGATATACAGAAATGCCTTTGATTTGTGCGTGTTGATTTTATATCCTGCCACTTTGCTGAATTCATTTATTAGTTCTAGTAGTTTTTTGTAGACCATGTTGGGTCTTCTAGGTATAGAATCATGTCATCTGCAAATAGTGATAATTTAAGTTCTTACTTTCCAATTTTTATGCCTTTAATTTCTTTCGTTTGTCTAATTGCTCTGGCCAGTGTTTCGAGAACTATATTGAATAGAAGTGGTGATAGAGGGCATCCCTGTCTTGTTCCTGATTTTAAGGGGAATGCCTTCAATTTTTCTCCATTAAGAATGATGCTAGCCTGGGGCTTAGCGTAAATAGCTTTTACAATATCAAGGTAAGTTCCTGTTAACCCTAGTTTTTCTAATGTTTTGAACATAAAGGGATGCTGTCCTTTGTCGAATGCTTTTTCTGCGTCTATCGAGATGATCATATGGTTCTTATCTTTAAGTCTATTGATATGGTGAATTACATTTATTGATTTCCGTATATTGAACCATCCCTGCATCCCAGGGATGAATCCTACTTGATCATGGTGCACAATTTTTTTGATGTGTCTTTGTATCCGATTCGCCAGAATTTTATTGAGGATTTTTGCATCTAGGTTCATCAGAGATATTGGTCTGTAGTTTTCTTTCTTTGCTGTGTCTTTGTCTGGTTTCGGAATCAATGTGATGTTGGCCTCATAGAATGAATTTGGAAGGACTCCCTCTTTTTCTATTTCCTGGAATAACTTGAAAAGTATTGGTATTAATTCTTCTTTAAAGGTTTTGTAAAACTCCGCTGTATACCCATCCGGTCCTGGGCTTTTCTTGGTTGGTAGTCTTTTGATTACTTCTTCAATTTCATCCATTGATATTGGTCTGTTCAAATCGTGTGTGTCCTCCTGACTCAGTCTGGGCAAATAATATGTCTTAAGAAATTTATTGATGTCTTCACTATCTTCTATTTTATTGGAATATAGGTTTTCAAAATAGTTTCTAATTATCTTCTGTATTTCTGTGGCGTCTGTTGTGATATTGCCTATTTCATCCCTTATGTTAGTAATTTGAGTTCTCTCTCTTCTTCTCTTCGTTAGCATGGCTAAAGGTTTGTCAATCTTGTTTATTTTTTCAAAGAACCAAACTTTTAGTTTTGTTAATTTTTTCGATAGTTTCTTTTGTTTAAATTTCATTGATTTCCGCTCTGATTTTAATTATTTCTTGCTTTCTGCTGCATTTGCTATTGTTTTGCTCTTCCTTTTCTAGGGCTTTGAGATGAAGTGTGAGCTCATTTATTTGTTGGTTTTTCCTTTTTTTGAGGAATGACCTCCAGGCGATGAATTTTCCTCTTAAAACTGCTTTCATTGTGTCCCATAGATTCCGATAGGATGTGTCTGCATTTTCATTTATCTCTAAGAATTTTTTGATTTCCTCCTTTATGTCTTCTGTAACCCTTTGATCATTCAGTAACATATTGTTCATTTTCCATGTGATATTGGATTTTCCCTTCCTTCTTTTATCATTAATTTCCAGTTTCAATCCATTATGATCAGATAAAATGCATGGTATAATCTCTACCCCTTTATATTTATTGAGGGTTGCCCTATGGCATAATATATGGTCTATTTTTGAGAAGGATCCATGTGCTGCTGAGAAAAAAGTATATCCATTCGATGATGGTTGGTATATTCTATATATGTCAGTTAAGTCTAGGTTATTGATTGTGGTATTGAGGTCTATAGTTTCTTTATTCAACTTTTGCTTGAAGGATCTGTCCAATGGTGAGAGAGGTGTGTTGAAGTCACACATAATTATTGTGTTGTGGTCTATTTGATTCTTGAACTTGAGGAGAATTTATTTTATAAACTTCGAAGCACCATTATTTGGTGCATAAATATCGATAATTGTTATGTCTTGTTGTTTAATGGTTCCTTTTAACAGTATATAATGTCCTTCCTTATCCCTTTGGATTAACTTAGTCTTGAAGTCGATTTTATTCGATATGAGGATGGCCACCCCTGCTTGCTTGCGAGGAGCGTGTGCATGGTATATTTTTTCCCAACCTTTCACCTTCAGCCTGTGTATGTCTTTTCCAGTCAGGTGAGTCTCCTGGAGACAGCATATTGTTGGATTTGTTTTTTTGATCCATGTTACCAACCTATGTCGCTTTATTGGAGTGTTTAAACCATTAATGTATAGAGTTACTATTGATATATGGTTTGTACTTCCAGCCATATTTGATTATTTATCTCGTTTTTTTTTTTTAATTGCGTTTGTTTCACCATGATTAGTTTCCCCCCCTCCGTCTGTCTTTACTGAGGTACTTCCCACTGTTGGCTTTGGTTATTGTTTTCCGTTTCTTCCTCGTGAAGTGTTTAGCTCAAGATGCTTTGCAACGCTGGTTTTCTGGCTGCAAATTCTTTTAGTTTTTGTTTATCGTGAAAGATTTTTATTTCGTTGTCGTATCTGAAGCTTAATTTTGCTGGGTACAGAATTCTTGGTTGGCATCCATTGTCTTTCAGTGTTTGAAATACGTTATTCTAGGATCTTCTTGCTTTCAGCATCTGAGTTGAGAAGTCCATTGTTAACCTTATTGGTTTACCCCTGAATGTAATCTTTCTCTTTTCTCTTGTAGCTTTTAATATTTTCTCTTTGTTCCGTATATTGGATATCTTCATAACAATGTGTCTTGGCGTTGGTCTACTGTGATTTTGTATGTTCGGTGTCCTGTATGCATCTACAATTTGAATATCTGTTTCCTTTTTTAATTCTGGAAAGTTTTCTGTGATTATTTCATCTAGTAGATTACTCATTCCCCTTGTTTGAGTCTCTATCTGTTCCTCTATCCCAATGACTCTTAAATTTGTTTTTTTTATATTATCACATATCTCTTGTATGCTTCTCTCATGATTTTTAACCAGCCTATCTGAGATGGCTAGCCTCTTTTCCAGATGATATATTTTGTCTTCATTATCTGATGTTCTAGCTTCTACTTGCTCCACTCTATTAATGATACTCTCATTTGAGTTTTTAATTTGGTTTATAGTTTCCTTCATTTCTAAGATTATGGTTTGATTCTTGTTTATAGTCTCTATCTCCTGATAAAGATGCTTAACTTCTTCCTTTATCTGTTTGTGTAATACATTCTCAATGTGTTCTTTCGCTGCTTGAATTTGCTGTCTTGTATCCTCTTTAAGGTTCCGTTCCATCTGTCTCAGGTGTTCCATGAGTTCTTTATATGACCATTTTTCTGGTGGTTCTATATCCTCCTGAATATTTAGGCTGCCCTGCAT
The DNA here is from genome assembly GCF_052094955.1 of Ictidomys tridecemlineatus. NCBI lineage: Eukaryota > Metazoa > Chordata > Mammalia > Rodentia > Sciuridae > Ictidomys > Ictidomys tridecemlineatus. Next base: position 21,318 of record NW_027526198.1, read on the forward strand.
TGTTTGCACTCCTTTTCTTCCTTGCTTTTTCATGCTGTTCATATTGTTTCTTGTTCTGTTTGACTGCTGAGTTACTGTTTACTCCTATAAATATATTTGAAGCTTGGGAGGAAAGGTATTAGAAGGGATGGGTAGAAGTCACTAAAGAGAATAAGAGTAAGCAGGTAGAATTCAAGGAAGGGGGAATAAGAAAATTAAAAAGAGATGTAAAGACAGGAGAAAAGAAGGATAGAAAAAAATAGAAGATTAAAAGGGATTTAAAGAAAAATAATAATAGTAGAAATGGAAAATGAGATTTAAAAAATAGAATAAAATAAAATAAGATGCATTAAAAAACATTTAAAAAGACAGTAAAAAAAAATTTATAAATGCAGTCCTAGAGTTCGATTAACTGCTCTTCCAGTGGGTGGAGCTATGCCCACCGGGCCACGTTTCTCCTCTCAGTAGGCGGGAGTCAATCACTATGCAGCGGTACTTCCTCCCGGATTGGGCGGGTCTCCATTCCTGCTGTTCGCTGTGTGGGCAGGGCCTTTTGCAGAGCTGGTCAGGGGTCATTTGCAGCACTGGGTTGGCAGGGGGAGGGTGGTCGTCTGCAGCTCCAAACCGCCAGAGGAGGTTCACAGAGTCGGGCCCTCGGGGCCGGGCAGGCAGCGCCTGCTCCCCCACTCACTGCAAGGGTGTAGGCAGCGGCCGCTTGGCGGTAGCCAGCGGCGGTTCACAGAGCTGGTCTGTGGGGGCCCAAGCAGCCAAGCAGGCAGCGCCGGCTCCCAAGTTCACTGCGCCGTGTGAGCAGCGGCTGGTTGAGGTTCACCAAGCCAGCCCGGGGGAGGGGGGGGGACAGGCAGACAGCCAGCAACTGCTCCCAAGTTCGATGTTACGTGTGGGTGGTTCCCAAAGCCGGGCTGCGGGGACCCAGGCAGGCCGCTCCTGCTCCTAAACTCGATGCAGCGTGTGGGCGGCGGTCGGCTTGGGTTCACAGGGCCCGCCCGCGAGGGTCCAGGCAGGCAGCAATGGTTCCCAAGAACTATGCAGCGTGTGGCCTGCGCCGGCTGCGATTCACAGAGCCAGCTCGCGGGACCCGGGCAGGTCGCTCCTGCTCCTAAACTCGCTGCCGCTTGTGGGCGGTGGTCGGCTTTGGTTCACAGGGCCCGCCCGAGGGGATCCAGGCAGGCAGCAATGGTTCCCAAGAACAATGCAGCGTGTGGCCTGCGCCGGCTGGGATTCACAGAGCCAGCTCGCGGGGACCCGGGTAGGTCGCTCCTGCTCCTAAACTCGCTGCCGAGTGTGGGCGGCGGTCGGCTTGGGTTCACAGGGCCCGCCCACGGGGATCCAGGCAGGCAGCAATGGTTCCCAAGAACAATGCAGCGTGTGGCCTGCGCCGGCTGGGATTCACAGAGCCAGCTCGCGGGGACCCAGGCAGGCAACGACCGTTCCCACGAATGCTGCAGCGTGTGGGCAGCGGTCGGCTTGGGTTCACAGAGCCCGCCCGCGGGGGTCCAGGTGGTTAGTGTCCGCTCCTATGCTCACTGCAATGTGTAGGCAGCGGCCATTCGGCAGCCCCCAGCGGGACTGTGCCCCTGCTCTGGGTTGCCAAGAATCAGTATTTTGTGACAATCTGACACCTCCTATTAAACTTAATAGTTCCAGGAAGGTCTCCTTTCAGAGGAAATTTGCTTGAAGTTTCCCAGCAGGACGCATGTGGGTGTATTAATGAGTCTCTCTGATCCCCTTACCACGGAGGCATTGTATGTGCTGCCTCTTCGCTGGCAGCCATGTTCTTTCTAAAACTATGGTTCTTAAGGTCTGTGACAGAGAGCAGATCTCGGAGACTGGGAAGCAGAATGACTGTTGAAGAGGAGAGAGGTTTGAGACTAGGGTGAAGAAGAAATTTTACAGAGAGCAGAGTTTGAAAACTTGAGTGCAGAAAGATCTTACAGAGAGCAGAGTTTGGAGACTGTATTGCAGAAGGATGTTGCAGAGAGCAGACGTTGGAGACTGGGGTCCAGAAGGTTCATTGCAGAGAGCAGAATTTGGAGACTGGGGTGCAGAAGAACTGTCATAGAGAGCAGATGTTGGATACTGGGGTGGAGAAGGACTCTTGCAGAGAGCAGATATTAGAGACTGGGGTGCAGAAGGATTAATACAGAGAGCAGGGTTTGGAGACTGAGGTGCGGAAAGACTGTTACAGAGAGCAGCGTTTGGAGACTGGGGTGCAGAAGGACTGTTACAGAGAGCAGGGGTTAAAGACTGCGGTTCAGATGAATGTTACAGAGAGCAGAGTTTGCCGTCTGGGGTGCTAAAGGACAGTTGCGGAGAGCAGATGTTGAAGACTTGGGTGGAGAAGAATTGTTGCAGAGAGAAGAGGTTGGAGACTGGGGTGCAGAAGGCCTATTATAGAGAGCAGAGGTTGGAGACTGAGGTGCAGAAGGACTGTTTCAGAGATGAGAGGTTAGAGACTGGGGTTTAGTAGGATCATTGCAGAGAGCAGAGGTTGGAGACAGGCGTGCAGAATGATCATTGCAGAGAGCAGAGTTTGGAGACTTTCATTCAGAAGGCCTGTTACAGAGAGGAGAGGTTGGAGACTGGGGTGCAGAAGGACTGTTATGGAGAGCAGTGTTTGGAGACTGGTTTGCTGAAGGATTTTACAGAGAGCAGAGGTTGGAGACTGAGATGCAGGTGGACTGTTACAGAGAGAAGTGGTTGGAGACTGCGGTGCAGAAGAATCATGGAGAGCAGAGGTTTCAGACTGAGGTACAGGTGGACTTTCACAGAGAGCAGTGATTGGACACTGGGGTGTAGAAGGAATGTTACAGAAAGCAGAGTTTGGAGACTCAGGTGTAGAAAAACTGTTACAGGAAACAGAGTTTGGAAATTAAGGTGCAACAGGACCTTTACAGAGAGCAAAGTTTGGATACTGCGGTATAGGACTGTTACCTAGAGCAGAGGTAGGAGATGGGGGTGAAGAAGGACTCTTACATAGAGCATAGGTTGGAGACTTAGGTGCAAAGGATAGATACAGAGAACAGATTTTGGAGACTGGGGTTCAGGCAGACTGATACAGAAAGCAGAGGTTAGAAACTGGGGTGTAGAAGGACCTTTACAAAGAGCAGAGGTTGGAGACTGCGAAACAGAAGGACTGTTACAGTGAACAGATCTCTGAGACTGGGGATTAGAAGGACTGTTGCAGATTGCAGAGTTTGGAGACTGGGGTGCAGAAGGAGTGTTGCAGAGAGCAGATGTGATAGGCTGGGGTGCAGAAGGAATGTTGCAGAGAGCACATTTTAGAGACTGGGGTGCAGAAGGACTGTTACAGAGAGCAGAGGTTGGAGACTGAGGTGCAGAAAGACTGTTACAGAGAGCAGAGTTTTGAGACTGGTGTTCAGAAAGACTGTTACAGAGAGCAGAGGTTGGAGACTGAGGTGCAGAAGGACTGTTACAGAAAGAAGTGGTTTGAAATTGGCGTTCAGAAGGACCGTAACAGAGAACAGAGTTTGGAGACTGTGGTATAGAAAAACTGTAACAGAGAGCAGAGGTTGGAGACTGAGGTGCAGAATAATAGATACAGAGAGCAGAGGTTTGAGACTGGGTTTTAGATGGATCCTGCAGAGTGCGGAGGTTGGAGAGTGAAGTGTAGAAGGACTGTTACAGAGAGTAGAGTTTGGAGACTGAGGTGCAGAAGGACTGTTGCAGAGAGCAGATGTTGGAGACTGAGTTCCAGAAGGACTCTTAGAGAGAGCAGAAGTTGGAGACTGGGGTGCAGAAGGACTTTTGCAGAGACAATAGGTTCGAGACTGAGGTGCAAAATTTTGTTACATAGAGCAGAGGTTGGACACTGGGGTTCAGAAGGATCGTTGCAATAAGCAGAGCTTGGAAACAGGGGTGCAGAAGGATCTTACAGAGAGCAGAAGTTGGAGACAGAGTTGTAAAATGACTGTTGCAGAGATTGGAGGTTGGAGACTGGGGTGAAGTAGGATCATTGCAGAGAGCAGATGTTGGAAACTGGGGTGCAGAAGGATTTTTGCAGATAGCAGAGTTTGAAGACTGGGATGCAGCAGGCCTCCTACAGAGAGGAAGTCTGGAGACTGGCATGCAGAAGGCATGTTACAGAGAGTAAAGGTTGGAGACTGAGGTTCAGAAGAACTGTTATAGAGAGCAGAGTTTCGAGACTGAGTTCCTGAAGGATCTTACAGAGAGCAGAGGTTGGAGACTGAGGTGCAGGTTTACTGTTACAGAGAGCAGTGCCTGAATACTGGGGTGCAGAAGGATCGTGCAGAGAACAGAGGTGTCAGACTTAAGTGCAGATGGACTGTTACAGAGAGCAGAGGTTGGAGACTGCGGTGCAGAAGGATAGATACAGAGAGCAGAGTTTTGAGACTGGATTTTAGAAGGATCCTACAGAGAGCAGAGGTTGGAGAGTGAAGTGCAGAAGGACTGTTACAGAGAGTAGAGGTTGGAGACTGAGGTGCAGAAGGACCGTTGTAGAGAAGAGAGTTTGGAGACTAAGGTGCAGAAGTATTGTTATAGAGAGAAGAGTTTGGAGACTGGGGTGCAGAGGGACTGTTGCAGAGAGCAGAGGTTGGAGACTGGGGTGCCGAAGGATTGTTGCAGAGAGCAGAGGATGGAGACTGGGCTGCAGAAGGAATGTTGAAAAGAGCAGAGGTTGGAGACTGTTGTGCAGAAGGACTTTTAGAGAGAGCAGGAGTTGGAGACTGTTGTGTAGAAGGACTCTTAGAGAGAGCAGGAGTTGGAGACTGGGGTGCAGAAGGACTGTTGCGAAGAGTTTAAAGACTGAGGTGCAAAATCTTGTAACATAGAGCAAATGTTTGACACTGGGGTGCAGAATGATCATTGAAATAAGCAGAGCTTGGAGACAGGGTGCAGAAGGATCTTATGGAGTGTAGAAGTTGGAGACTGAGTTGCAGAAGGACTGTTGCAGAGATCAGAGGTTGGAGACTGGGGTGTAGTAGGATCATTGCAGAGAGCAGAAGTTGGAGACTGGGGTTCGGAAAGAACGTTGCAGAGAGCAGTGTTTGGAGACTGGGGTGCAGAAGGCCTGCTACATAGAGCAGAGTTTTGAGACTGGTGTGCAGAAGGCCTGTTACAGAAAGAAGAGGTTTGAGACTGGGGTGCAGAAAGACTGGTATAGAGAGCAGAGTTTGGAGACTGAGTTTCTGAAGGATAATACAGAGAGCAGAGGTTGGAGACTGAGGTGCAGAAGGATCGTGCAGAGAGCAGAGGTGTCATACTGACGTGCAGATGGACTGTTACAGAGAGCAGAGCGTGGAGACTGAGGTGTAGAAGGTCTGTTACTGAGAACAGAGTTTGGAGACTGAGGTGCAGAAGTACTGTTACTGAGAGCAGAGGTTGGAGACTGGGGTTCAGAAGGGTCGTTTCAAAGAGCAGGTTTTTGAGACTGAGGTGCAGAATAACTGTTTTAGAAAAAAGATGTTGGAGACTGGGGCACAGAAGGACTGTTGCAGAGAGAAGATTTTGGTAACTCGGGTTCAGAAGGACTGTTGTAGTAAGCAGAGGTTGCAGACTGAGGTGCAGAAGGACTGTTACAGAGAGCAGAGTTTAAAGACTTGGATGTAGAAGGAGTGTTACAGAGAGCAGAGGTTGGATACATGGGTGCAGAAGGATCTTACAGAGAGCAGAATTTGGAGCCTGAGGTGCAGAAGGACAGTTTCAGAGATCACAGGTTTGAGACTGAGGAGCAGTAAGATCATTGCAGAGAGCAGAGGTTTGAGACTGGGGTGCAGAAGGCCTACTACAAAGAGAAGAGTTTGGAGACTGTCGTGCAGAAGGCCTGTTACAGAGAGGAAAGGTTAGAGACTGGGGTGCAGAAAGACAGTTATAGAGAGCAGAGTTTATTTATTTTTATTTTTTTTTAATCTCTCAGATTTAATGGCAAATTCTTACATTTTTTTCCCTTTTAAATCACAATTTGTAAGTAAGAAAAGTTGCCCGGGATTGAAAAAACATTTGAACTATGAAAGATTACATATGCAAGACTCAATGAGAAAGAATATTTCAATATTTTGGTTAATTTGATTTTTCCACTCAATGACAAACAAAAATCATATTTCATGTTTATTGTTTTTAGAATAAATTCAACCAATATTTACATGCACAATGATAGTAAAGAGGACAGGTTTTAAGACTGAATCATCACTTACTGTACAATCTGGGTGAGTACTTCTCTCTGAACCTCTAACCTGACCTGGAAAGGGGGTAATGATAGCTCTGTCACATGGATGCTGTCAGAATAACATGATGCAACCAGCGCCAGATGCAATAGGGACATGGTGTGACCTCCTTGAAATCACAATCTAGTGGGAGGGAGAAAAGGAGGGTAAGAAGGGAGAGAGAAAGGGAGACATAAATTTAATCTCCCTCTTAAAAGAGAAAGGTACCAGTAGGCATGTATCTATGAGATGCTATGTGCACAGAAAGAGAACAAAAATTAATTAAAAACCAGGAAGGATCAAGAAAACTGGTATTGTTCCCAGAGCAGAGTTTAGAGACTGGGTTGCTGAAGGATCTTACAGAGAGCAGAGTTTGCAGACTGAGGTGCAGGTGGACTGTTACAGAGAGCAGTGTTTGGAGACTGGGGTGCAGAAGGATCGTGAAAAGAGTAGAGGTGTCAGACTGAGGTTCAGTAGGACTGTTACAGAGAGCAGAGGTTGGAGACTGAGGTGTAGTAGCACTGTTATAGAGAGCAGTTTGCAGACTGAGTTGCAGAAGGACTGTTACAGAAAGCAGAGGTTAGAAATTGGGGTGCAGAAAGACCGTTACAGAGACCAGACTTTGGAGACTGCGGTATAGAAAAACTGTTACAGAGAGCAGAAGTTGGAGACTGGGGTGCAGAAGGAATGTTACAGAGAGCACAGGTTGTAGACTGAAGTGCAGAAAGATAGATACAGAGAGCAGAGTTTTGAAACTGAGGTTAAAAAAAACTGATCCAGAAAGCAGAGTTTGGAGACTGGGGTGCTGAGAGACTGTTACGGAGAGCAGAAGTTAGAGACTGGGGAGCACAAGGACTGTTGCAGAGGACAGAGGTTGGAGACTGGGGTGCCGCAGGACACTTGCAGAAGGCAGAGGTTAAAGACTGGGGTGAAGAAAGAATGTTACAGAGAGCAGAGTCTGGAAACTGGAGTGCAGAAGGATCTTACAGAGAGCAGAGTTTGGAGACTGTGGTGCAGAAGGTTTGTTACAGAGAGTAGAGGTTGGAGACTGGGGTCCAGAAGGATCGTTGCAGAGAGCAGAGTTTGGAGACTGGGGTTCAGAAGGACTTTTGCAGAGAGTAGAGGTTGGACATGAGGTGCAAAAGGACTGTTGCGGAGAGCAGAGATTAGAATCTGATGTGCAGAAAGACTCTTACAGAGAGCAGTGTTTGGAGACTGGGGTGCAGAAAGACTGTTACAGAGAGCAGAGGTTGAAGACTGTGGTGCAGAAGGACTGTTGCAGAGATCAGAGGTTAAAGACTGTGGTGCAGTAGGTTCATTGCAGAGAGAAGAGATTGGAGACTGGGGTGCAGAAGGATCCTTGAAGAGAGCAGATTTTGAAGACTGGGGTGCAGAAGGCCTGCTACAGAGAGCAGAGTTTGGAGACTGAGGTGCAGAATCATTTTTACAGAAACTAGAGGTTGGAAATTGGGGTGCAGATGAAACATTACAGAGACCAGAGTTTGGAGACTGCGGTATAGAAAAACTGTTACAGAGCGCAGAGGTTGGAAACTGGGGTGCAGAAGGACTATTACAGAGAGCAGATGTTGGAGACTGGGGTCTAGAAAGATCGTTGCAGAGAATAGAGTTTGGAGACTGGGGTGCAGAAGGACTATTGCAGAGAGCAGAGCCTGGAAACTAGGGTGTAGAAGGACTGTTGCAGAGAGCAGATGTTGGAGACTAGAGTGCAGATGGACTGTTGCAGAGAGCAGAGGTTGGAGACTGAGGTGCAGAAGGAATGTTACAAAGAGCAGAGTTTAAAGACTGGGGTGCAGAAGGACTGTTACAGAGAGCAGAGGTTGGATACTAGGGTTCAGATGGATCTTACAGAGAGCAGAGGTTGAAGACTGGGATGCCAATGGACTGTTGCAGAGAGCAGAGGTTGGAGACTAGATAGCAGAAGTACTGTTACAGAGAGCAGAGTTTGGAGACTGATGTGCAGAAATATCATTGCAGAGAGCAGAGCTTGGATACTGAGGTGCAGTAGACTGTTGTAGAGAGCACAGGTTGTAGACTGAGGTGCAGAAGGAATGTTACAGAGAGTAGAGGTTGTAGATTTGGGTTAAAACGGCCTGTTACAGAGAACAGTGGTTGGAGTCTAGGGTGCAGAAGGACTGTTACAGAGAGCAGACTTTGGAGACAGAGTTGCAGAAGGATCGTAAAGAGAGCAGAGTTTGAAGACTGAGGTGCAGCAGGACTGTTACAGAGAGCAGAGTTTGGAGACTGAGGTGCAGCAGGACTGTTACAGAGAGCAGAGTTTGGAGACTGAGGTGCAGTAGGACTGTTACAGAGAGCAGAGTTTGGAGACTGAGGTGCAGCAGGACTGTTACAGAGAGCAGAGTTTGGAGACTGAGGTGCTGAAGGACTGTTACAGAGAGCAGACTTTGGAGACAGAGTTGCAGAATGATCTTAAAGAGAGCAGAGTTTGAAGACTGAGGTGCAGCAGGACTGTTACAGAGAGCAGAGTTTGGAGACTGAGGTGCAGAAGGACTGTTGCAGAGAGCAGATTTTGGAGACACGGGTGCAGAAGGACTGTTACAGAGAACAGAGGTTGGAGACTGGGGTGCAGAAGGCCTGTTACAGAGAGAAGAGTTTAGAGAAAGGGTGCAGAAAGACTGTTACAGAGGAAAGAGTTTGGAGACTGGGTTACAGAAAGATCTTACACAGAGCAGAGGTTGGAGACTGAGGTTCAGAACGACTGTTACAGATTGTAGAGGTTGGAGACTGAGGTGGCGAAGGATTGTTACAGAGAGCAGATGTTGGAGACTGGGGTGCAGAAGGACTGTTGCAGATAACAGATGTGGGAGACTGGGGTGGAGAAGAACTGTCGGAAATAGCAAAAGTTAGAGACTGAGTAGGAGAAGGAATGTTACAGAGAGAAAAGTTTGGAGACTGAGGTGCAGAAGTACTGATACAGAGAGCAGAGTTTGGAGACTGGGGTGCAAAAGGACCACTAGAGAGAGCAGAGTTTGGAGACTGCAGTACAGAAGGACCGTTACAGAGAGCATACGTTGGAGACTAGGGTACAGAAGGACTGTTGCAGAGAGCAGAATTTGGAGACTTTGGTTTAGAAGGACTGTTGCAGAGAACAGAGGTTAGATATTGGGTTGTAGAAGGACTTTTGCAGAGAGCAGAGCTTGAAGACTGAGGTGCAGAAGGACTGTTACAGAGAGAAGAGGTTGGAGACTGAGGTTCAAAAGAATCGATGTTGAGAGCAGAGTTTGGACACTGAGGTGCAAAAGGACTGTTACCGACAGCCGAGGTTGGAGACTGGGGTGCAGAAGAACTGTTACGGAGAGCAGAGATTTTAGACAATCTTACAGAGAGCAGAGGTTGTAGACCAAGGTGCAGCAGGACTTTTACAGAGAACAGAGTTTGGAAACTAGGGGGCAGAAAGATCGTTGGAGAGAACAGTGTTTTCAGACTGAGGTGCAGAAGGACTATTGCAGAGAGCACATGTTGGTGACTGGGGTGCAGAAGGACTATTGTAGAGAGCAGAGGTTGGAGACTGGGGTGCAGAAGGAATGTTATAGATAAATGATGTCGGAGACTGGGGTGTAGAAGGCCTGTTACGGAGAGCAGAGTTTGGAGAAGAGGTGCAGAAGTACTTTTACAGAGAGTAGAGTATGGAGAATGAGGTACAGAAGGATCGTTATAGAGAGCGGAGGTTGAAGACTGCATTGCACAGGGACTGCTGCAGAGAGCAGAGGCTGGACATGAGGTGTAGAAGAACTGTTGTAAAGAGCACAGGTTTGAGAATTGTGTGCAGAAGCACTGTTGCAGAGAGTAGAGGTTGGAGACTGCCTTTCAGTAGGACTGTTACAGAGGCAGAGTTTGGAGTCTTTGGTGCAGAAGGACTGTTGCGGAGAGAAAAATTTGGAGACTGGGTTGAAGAAGGACTGTTGCAGAGAGAAGAGGCTGGAAACTAGGGTGTAGAAGGACTGTTGCAGAGAGCAGAGTTTGGAGATTGGGGTGCAGATGGACTGATACAGAAAGAAGAGTTTGGAAACTCCGGTGTAGAAGGACTGATGCAGACAGCAGAGGTTGGAGAATGGAGTGCAAAAGGCCTGTTACATAGAGCAGAGGTTGGAGACTGGGGTGCAGATGGACTGTTACAAACAGCAGAGTTTGGAGACAGGGTTGCAGAAGGATCTTACAGAGAGAAGATTTTGGAGACTGTGGTACAGCAGGACTGTTATAGAGAGAAGAGGTTGGAGACAGGTGTGCAGAATGATGGTTGCAGAGAACAGAGTTTCCAGACTGAGGTGCAGAAGGACTGTTGCAAAAAGCAGATATTGTAGACTGAGTTGCAGAAGGACTTTTGCAGAGAGCAGAGGTTGGAGACTGGCGTGCTGAAGGATCATTGTAGCGAGCAGAGGTTTGAGTCCCGCGTGCAAAAGGACTGTTACAGGGAACAGAGGTTGGAGAAGGTGTGCAGAAGGACTGTTCAGGAGGGCAGAGTTTGGAGAATGAGGTTCAGAAGGACTGTTACAGAGAGATAAGGTTGGAGACTGGGGTGCAGAAGGACTGATACAGAAAGCAGAGGTCGAAGACTTGGGAGCAGAAGAAGCGTTACAGAGAGCAGATTTTGGAGACTGAACTACAGGAGGACTGTTACATAGAGCAGAGGTTGAAGACTGGTGTGGAGAAGGACTGTTTCAGAGTGCAGACCTTGGAGTCTGGGGTGCAGTAGAACTGTTGTAGAGAGCGTAAGTTGGAGACTGGGGTGCAGAAGAACTGATGCAGAGAGCAGAGTTTGAAAACAGAGGTGCAGAAGGAATGTTACAGAGAGAAGAGGTTGGAAACTGTGGTGCAGAAGGAATGATACAGAAAGGAGAGGTTGGAGACTGGGGTGCAGAAGGATTGTTGTAGACAGCAGAGGTTGAGGATTGCGGTTCAGAAGGACTGTTACAGAGAGCAGAAGTTGGAGACTGGGGAGCAGAAGCACCGTTATAGGGAGCAGAGTTTGGATTCTGGAGAGCAGAAGGAATGATACAGAGGGCAGATTTGGAAACTGGGGTGCGAAATGATCTTACAGAGAGCAGAGGTTGGAGGCTCGGGTGCAGAAGCACTGTTACAGAGAGCGGAATTTGGAGACTGAGGTGCAGAAGAACTGTTACAGAAAGCAGATTTGGGAGACTGGTGTGCACAAGGATCGTTGAAGAGAGCAGAATTTTTACACTGAGCTAGACGTAGACTTTTGCAGACTGCCGATGTTGAAGACTGGGGTGCAGAAGGACTTTTGCAGAGAGCACATGTTGGAGACTGGGGTGCAAAAGGATCATTGCAGAGAGCAGAGGTTGGAGGCTGGGGAGCAGAAGGATTGTTACAGAGAGCAGAGTTTGGAGACTTGCGTGCAGAAGGACCATTACAGGTAGCAGAGTTTGGAGTTTGTGGAACAGAAGGCCTATTACAGAGAGCAGAGGTTGGAGACTGGGGTGCAGAAGAACTTCTACAGAGAGAAGAGTTTTTAGACAAGTTTGCAAAAGGATCTTACAAAGAGCAGCGGTTGTAGACCGAGGTGCAGCAGGACTGTTACAGAGAGCAGAGTTAGGAGACTGTGGTGCAGAAGGACCATTGCAGAAATAAGAGTTTGGTAACTTAGGTGAAGAAGGATTGTTACAGAGAACAGAAGTTGGAGCCTGGGGTGCAGAAGGACTGTTGCAGAGAGCAGAGTTTGGAGACTGGGGTTTACAAGCAGTGTGGCAGAGAGCAGAGTTTTGAGACTGGGGTGCAGAAGGACTGTTGCAGAGAGCAGATGTTGGAGACTGGTGTGCAGAAGGATCTTTGCAGACAGCAGAAGTTTGAGGCTGGGGTTCAGAAGGAGTGTTACAGAGAGTAGAGTTTCGAGACTGAGGTGCAGAAAGATCGATGCAGAGAGCTGAGTTTGGAGACTGAGGTGCAAAAGAACTGTTTCAGGGAGCAGAAGTTTGAGACTGAGGTGCAAAAGCACTGTTACTGAGAGTAGAGGTGGGAGATTTGGGTGCAAAAGGCCTGTTACAGATAGCAGAGGTTGGAGACTGGGGTGCAGAAGGATCGATGTATAGAGCAAAATTTTAAGACTGGAGTGCAGAAGGATTGTTATAAAAACAGAGGTTAGAGACCTGGGTGCAGAAGGCCTGTTACGGACAGAAGAGTTATGGCAAGGGGTTCAGAAGTACATTTACAGAGAGTAGTTTTTGGAGACTGAGGTGCAGAAGGACCGTTGCAGAGAGCAGAGTTTGAAGACTGAGGTGCAGAAAAATTGTTACAGAGAGCAGATGGTGGAGATGGGTTGCAGAGGGACTGTTGCAGAGAGCACAGGCTGGACACTGGGGTGTATAAGGACTGTAGCTTAGAGCACAGGTTCACATTGGGGTTCAGAAGGACTGTTGCAGAGAGCAGAGGTTGGAGACTGGTTACATTAGGACTGTTACAGAGGCAGAGGTTGGAGATTTGATGCAGAAGGACTGTTGCAGAATGTAGAGTTTGTAGAGTGAGGTACAGAAAGACTCTAAAAGAGAGCAGATGTTGGAAATTGTGGTGCAGATGGAGTGATACAGTAACCAGATTTTGGAGACTGGGGTTCGGATGGACTGTTGCAGAGCGCAGAGTTTGTAGACTGAGGTGAAGAAGCACTATTACAGAGAGCAGAGGTTGGAGAATGGGGTGCAAAAGGCCTGTTACAGAGAGCAGAGGTTGGAGACTGGGGTGCAGAAGGACTGTTACAGAGAGCAGAGTGTTGAGACTGTGGTGTAGAAGGATTCTTGCAGCGAACAAAGTTTTCAGACAGGTGAAGAAGGTCTGTTGCAGAGAGCAGAGCTTGGAGACTGAGGTGGAGAAGGAGTGTTACAGAGAGCAGAGTTTGGAGATTGTGATGCCGAACGATCATTGCAGAGAGCAGAGGTTGGAGAGTGAAGTGCAGAAGGATTTTACAGAGAACAGATTTTGGACACTGATGTGCAGAAGGACTGTTACAGAGAGCAGAGCTTGGAGTATGGGGTGCAGAAGGACTGTTGGAGAGAGAAGGTTGGAGACTGGGGTGCAGACAGATTGTAACAGAGAGAAGAAGTTGGAGACTGAGGTGCAGAAGGATCGCTACAGAGAGCAGAGTTTGGAGACCAGGGTGCAGTAGGATAGTTTTAGAAAGCATAGGTTGGAGACTGGGGTGCAGAATGATCCTTGCAGAGAGCAGAGGTTGGAGAATGGGGAGCAGAAGTTCCGTTGCAGAGTGATGAGGTTGGAGACTGTGGTGCAGAAGGACTTTTACAGAGACCAGAGATTGGAGACTGGGTTGCAGAAGACCTGTTACAGAGAGCAGATTTTGGAGACTTGGGTGCAGAAGGATTGTTACAGATAGCACAGTTTGGAGACTCGGGTATAGTAGGACCGATGTAGAGAGCAGAGGTTTCAGATTGAGGCTTAGAAGGACTGTTACAGAGAGGAGAGGTTGGAGTCTGAGGTGCAAAAAATCTTTTATAGAAAGCAGAGGTTGGCAATTGGGGTGCAGATGGACCGTTACAAAGAGAAGAGGTTGGAGACTGCGATACAAAAGGACTTTTCCAGTGAGCAGAGTTTGAAGACTGGGTAGAAGAAGGATCGTTGCTGAGAGCAGATGTTGGAGACTGGGGTTCAGAAAGACTATTACAGAGAAAAGAGGTTGGAGACTGAGTTGCAGAAGGACAGTAACAGAGAGGTCAGGTTAGAGACTAGGGTGCAGAAGATATGTTGCAGAGAGCAGAGTTTGGAGACTTGGGTGCATAAGGACTGATGCAAAGAGCAGAGTTTGGAGACTGTGGTGCAGAAGGACTGATACAGAGAGCAGAGGTTGAATACTGGGGTGCAGAAGGATCGTTCCAGATAGCAGAGGTTGGAAATTATGGTGCAGAAGAATCGTTACACAGAGAAGAGTTTGGTTCCTGGGTTGTAAAAAGACAGCCGCAGGAAACAGAGGTTGGAGACTGAGGTGCAAAACGACTAATACAGAGAGCAGAGTTTGGAGACTGGGGTGCAGAAGGACCTGTAAGGGGAATAGAGTTTGGAGACTGCAGTAGAGAAGAACTATAACAGAGAGCAAAGTTTGGAGACCGGGGTGCAGAAGGACTGTTGAAGAGAACAGACGGTGGAGACTGGGGTGCAGAAAAATCGTTGCAGAGAGAAGAGGTTGGAGACTGAGGTGCAGAAGGATTGCTACAGAGAGCAGAGGTTGGAGACTGGGATACAGAATGACTGTTGCAGAGAGCAGCATTTGGAGAATGGGTTGCAGAAGGATCTTACAGAGAACAGAGTTTGGAGACGGAGGTGCAGAAGGACTTTTACAGAGAGTAGAGGGTGCAGACTGGGGTGCAGAGGGAATGTTACAGAGAACAGAGTTTGGATATTGGGGTGCAGAAGAACTGTTACTGAGAGCAGATTTTGGAAAATGGGGTGCAGAAGGACTGTTGCAGAGAGCAGAGTTTGGAGACTGAGGTGCAAAAGGACTGTTTCAGAGAGCAGAGTTTCAAAACTGGGGTGTATAAGGACCTTTGCTGTGAGCAGAGTTTGAAGCCTGGGGAAAAGAAGGATAGTTGCAGAGAGCAGATGTTGGAGACTGGGGTGCAGAAGGATTGTTAAAGAGAGCAGAGGTTGGAGACTGAGGTGCAGAAGAATTGGTACAGAGAGGAGAGGTTGGAGACTGAAGTGTAAAAGGACTGTTACAGAGAGCAGAGGTTGGAAACTGGGGTGCAGATGGATCGTTGGAGAGAGCAGAGGTTGGAAACTGAGGTGCAGAAAGATCATTGCAGAGAGCAGAGGTTGGAGACTGAGGTGCAGAAGGATCGTTGCAGAGAGCAGAGGTTGGAGACTGGGGTCAGAAAGACAGCTATAGAGAGCACAGTTTGTAGACTGGGGTGCGGTAGAAATGTTGCAGTGAGCAGAGATTGGAGACTGCGGTACAGAAGTACTGTTACAAAGAGAAGAGGGTGGAGACTGAGGTGCAGAAGGAATGTCACCTAGAGCAGAGTCTGGAAACTGGGGTGCAGAAGGATGTTACAGAGAGCAGAGGCTGGAGACTGGGGTCAGAAGGACTGTTGCAGAAAACAGACGTTGGAGACTGGGGTTCAGAACGATAGTTGCAGAGAGCAGAGGTTGGAGACTGAGGTGCAGAAGGATCGCTACAGAGAGCAGAGTTTGGACACGGGGGTGCAGTAGGATAGTTACAGAGAGCACAGACTGGGGTGCAGAAGAGATGTTGCAGAGAGCAGAGGTTGGAGACTGGGGTGCAGAAGGACTGTAGCAGAGAGCAGAGGTTTGAGACTGGTGTGTAGAAAGACTGTTGAAGAGAGCAGACATTGGAGACTGGTATTCAGAAGCATCATTGCAGAGAGAAGAGGTTGGAGACTGGGGTGCAGAAGGCCTGTTACAGAGAGCAGACTTTGGAGACTGAGTTGCAGAAGACCTGTTACGAAGAGCAGATGTTGGAGACTGGGGTGCATAAGGATTGTTACAGATAGCACAGTTTGGAGACTGGGGTTTAGAAGGATTGTTGCAGAGAGCAGAGTTTTCAGACTGAGGCTTAGAAGGACTGTTACAGAGAGCAGAGGTTGGAGTCTCAGGTGCAGAAGGACTGTTTCAGAAAGCAGCGGTTGGCAATTGGTGTGGGGAAGTACCGCTATAGAGAGAAGAGTTTGGAGACTGCGGTACAGAAGGACTGTTACAGAGAGCAGACTTTGGAGACAGAGGTGCATAAGGATTGTTACAGAGAGCAGAGATTGGAGACTGGGATGCAGAAGGACCATTGCAGAGAGCAAAATATGGAGACTGAGGTGCATAAGACTTTTACAGAGAGCAGAGGTTGGTGACTGAGGTGCAGAAGGATCGTTGCAGAGAGAAGAGTTGAAGACTGGGGTGCAGAAGGACTGTTACAGAAAACAGAGGTTTGCAATTTGGAAGCAGATGGACCGTTACAAAGACAAGAGGTTTGAGACGGCAGTACATATGGTCTTTTACAGAGAGCAGAGTTTGGAGACTGGGTAGAGGAAGGATCGTTGCAGAAACAGATGTTGGAGACTGGTGTGTAGAAAAATTTTTGCAGAGAGAAGAGGTTGGAGACTGAGGTACAGAAGGACTGTTGCAGAGAGCAGAGGTTGAAGACTGAGGTGCAGAAGGACTGTTACAGAGAGCAAAGGTTTTAGACTGGGGTGCAGAATAACTGATATGGAAAGTAGAGTTTGGAGACTGGGGTGCAGAAGGACGGTTATAGAGAGCAGAGTTTGTAGCCTGGGGTGCAGAAGGAATGCTGCAGAGAACAGAGGTTGGATACTGGGGTACAGAAGGGCCGTTGCAGAGGGATGAGTTTGGAGACTGAGGTGCAGAATTACTGTTACCGGGAGCAAAGTTTGGAAAATGGGGTGCAGAAGGATCTTACAGAGAGCAGGGGTTGGAGACTGTGGTGCATAAGGACTATTGCAGGGAGAAGAGGTTGGAGACTGGGATGCAGAAGGCCTGTTACAGAGAGCAGAATTTGGAGACTGAGTTGCAGAAGACCCGTTACGAAGAACAGATGTTGGAGACTGGGGTGCATAAGGATTGTTACAGATAGCACAGTTTGGAGAATGGGGTTTAGAAGGATTTTTGCAGACAGCAGAGATTTCAGACTGCGGCTTAGAAGGTCTGTTACGGAGAGCAGAGGTTGGAGTCTGATGTTCAGAAGAACTGTTTCAGAAAGCTGAGGTTGGCAATTAGGGTGCAGAAGGGCCGTTATAGAGAGTAGAGTTTGGAGACTGCGGTACAGAAGGACTGTTACAGAGAGCAGAATTTGGAGACTGGGGTGCAGAAGGACTGTTATAGAGAGCAGATTTTGAAGACTGGGGTGCAAAAGTATCGTTTCAGAGAGCAGAGGTTGGAGACTGAGGTGAAGAAGGATCTTACAGAGAGCAGAGTTTGGATACTGGGGTGCAGAAGGTAAGTTACAGAGAGCATAGGTTTGATACTGGGGTGCAGAAGAAATGTTTCAGATAGCATAGTGTTGAGACTGGGGTGCAGAAGGACTGTTATAGAAAGCAGAGTTTGGATTCTGGGTTGCAGAACGACTGATACACAAAGCAGAGTTTGGAGACTGGGGTGCGGAAGGACCGTTACAAAGAGCAAAGTTTGGAGACTGAGGTACAGATGGACTGTTACAGAGAACAGAGGTTGGAGACTGGGGTGCAGAAGGACTGTTGCAGAGAACAGAGGTTGGATACTGGGGTGCAGAAGAACCGTTGCAGAGAGCAGAGTTTTGAGACTGAGTTGCAGAAGGTTTGTTACAGGGAGCAGAGGTTGGATACTGGGGTGCAGAAGGACTGTTTCAGAGAGCAGAGTTTTGAGACTGGGGTCTAGAATGATGTTACAGAGAGCAGAGTTTGGAGACTGAGGTGCAGAAGGCCTGCTGCAGAGAGCAGAGGTTTGAGACTGAAGTGCAGAATGATTGTTTCAGAGAGAAGAGGTTGGAGACTGGGGTGAAGAAGGCCTGTTATAGAGAGCAGAGGTTGGAGACTGGGGTGCTGAAGGCCTGTTACAGAGAGCAGAGGTTGGAGACTGGGGTGCAGAAGAACTATTACAGATAGCACAGTTTGTAGACTGGTGTGTTGAAGGATATTATAGAGAGCAGAGTTTAGAGACTGAGGTGCAGAAGGACTGTTACAGAGAGTAGAGTTTGGAGACTTGGTTGCAGAATAATTGTTTCAGAGAGCAGAGTTTTCAGACTTAGGTGCAGAAGGACTGTTGCAGAGAGCAGATTTTCGAGAGTGGGGTGCAGAAGACTCGTTCATAGAGCAGAACGTTGAGACTGGGGTGCAGAAGGATTCTTTCAGGGAGCAGAGGTTGGAGACTGGGGTGCAGAAGTCCTGTTACAGATATCACAGTTTGAAGACTGGTGTGCAGAGGGATATTATAGAGAGCAGAGTTTGAAGACTGAGGTGCAGAAGGACTGTTACAGAGGGCAGAGGTTTGAGACTGGGTTGCAGAATGATTGTTGCAGAGAGTAGAGTTTTCAGACTTAGGTGCAGAAGGACTGTTGCAGAGAGCAGATGTTCTAGAGTGGGGTGCAGAAGGACTGTTACAGAGAACAAAACGTGGAGAATGGGGTGCAGAAGTTTTCTTGCAGGGAGCAGACGTTAGAGACTAGGGTGCAGAATGATTGTTGCAGAGAGCAGAGTTTTCAGACTGAGGTGCAGAAGGACTGTTGCAGAGAGCTGATGTTCGAGACTGGGGTGCAGAAAGAGTGTTCCAGAGAACAGAACATGGAGACTGGGATGGAGAAGGATTGTTGCAGGGAGCAGAGGTTGTAGACTGGGATGCAGAAGGACTGTTATAGAGAGCAGAGGTTTTTGACTGTGCTGCAGAAGGCCTGGTACAGAGAGCAGAGCTTTGACACTGTGGTGCAGAATGATTGCTGATAGCTGGTGAGCCTCCTTCTGGAAACCTTCTTTTCCGCACAGTCCATCAGGCCCTCTCTCCTCACCCTGCTCTCGTTTGGCTTTATGAGCACCTGTGACTTCCACAGTCACTCTAAGCCATGACTCCCAGGCCTATCTCCTGGGAAACTGTCCCGCTGCCTCCTTCTTTGGGAGACCACGCAGGTACCCAGACTCCAGCCCCAACATCCTTTCCTCCTTTCCTCTTCCCAGACACGCTCCTTCTCATTTTTTTTATGTTTTAATGAGTGATCCCACTGCCACTCAGCTACCCCACAGACCAGGTGCCCTCTTGTGTCCTCATCACCAGGATTTTGAAGTGCTCAACCCAGGGCTTCTCCTCAGAGCTTTTCCCCAAGCTCCAAATGTCACATCTTCAGTTACCAGATATTTTCTTTTAATCTTGTTTTGGCACCCGATTACTCTCCCAGTCGACATGAAAGTGTTCTATCCAAAGTACATGGACTGTAGGTACTATTATGTCTTAGAAATAAGGAATCCCCCCACAAAAAGCTCATGGTCAGCCACAGTAGCAGTGTTCAGAGGTGAAATAATTAGACTGTGAGACATGTGATGTAATCTGTGGATCCATCCATTTTGTGGGTTAATTATCTGAAAGGCCCACTGTACTGAGAGGAGTGTGGGCAGGTGGAGTGTGGCCAGGGACCTGCCCTGAGGAATCACATCTTGTCCCCTGCAAACTGTCTCCTCCCGTCCCCTCCCCCGCCCCAACCTTCTGGCTGCCATGAGCTAGGGATGCTTCCCCCCTTGTTCCCTTCCACCTGGGTGTCCCACCTCATCTCAGGCCGGCAGCAATGAGTCAGCTGGCCCCAGACTCAACCTCCAAGCCAGGAGGCCAGAGTGCATCTCCCCCTCTGGGTTTTTCTGGTCAGGCCTGTGGTAACTGTGGCAACCGTGGACTGACCCAGGGAGTAGGTGTTATGAGTGGATTGGACCCACAACCGTTTCCTAAATCCAAAGATTCTGTAATTTTCAGAGCTCAAGCCATTTCCTTCTGGATGGCCTGTTTCCAGCCTGCCCTCACCTAGAATGTAGTCTACTAGTGATTATTGAGATTCTCCAGCCGTCCTGGTCCTGCCCATTTGCACACCACAGCTAGCTCCTAGGCAGCCAGACCCATGGACCTCCTGCTGCCCACTGAGGAGAGAAGAGAGATTTTATGAGGACCCTGTTAGAAGTCCCCTCTTATTTTTTTTTAAAGACCACACTCAGAGGGCATGTTTTAGGCAGTCCTTCACATGCGTCTTTGAGAAATCAGACTCACAATGATTTTTGTGATTCTCTCCCAGGCTCCAATAACCACCGCTCTACTCCCTACTACTCTGAGATCAACTTTTAGCTTCCACAAAGATGTGAAAAACTGCTATTTCTATTTATGTGTCTGGCTTATTTCACTTAATATAATGTCTCCCATGAACTAGTTTTAAATAGAAACTACACAACAAATTCTTTTATGTCACATTTAAATTTTATTCTGAAGAGATAATTCGAAATGGTCACATATGTTTATGTAGGAAAATGTTCATTAAAATATTTATAGGACTGGAGATGATCTGAATGTTTAGACAAAAGGGAGAGATTAAGTTTATTTAAGAGAGATGTAAGTTTATTGATCATCTCAATAGATGCAGGAAAAGCATTTAACAAAATATAGCACCCCTACCTGCCAAAACAGTAGAATCACAAGGAACAGAAGGATCATTGTAAAAGCATTGTAAACGCTATCTATGCTAAACCCAAGGCAGCATCATTCTAAGTGGAGAAAGGTTGAAAGCATTCACTCTAAAAACTCGAAGAAGACATGGTTCCCCCTCTTTCACCACTTCTATTCAACTTCATCGTTGAAATTGCCAGAGCCATTGGACAAAAGAAAGAAATTAAAGGTATACAAATAGGTCAAGAAGAATTCAAATCTCACTCTTTGCTGATAGGATCATGTCAACTTCTTATTTTTTTTTTATTAGAGCATAATAGTTATACATAGAAGTTGGGTTGATCTGGAAAAGATCCTACGTGCATGGAATCTGATTTACTCCATTCAGTCCCCACCCCCCATCTCCCTCCCCTTCCCGCCTCCATTCTCCTTTCTCTACTGATCTTTCTTTGGGTCATTTATCTGTTAATTTCTGACTGGTGCTTTCTACATATACATACAGGTGCAGTCCCCTGTGGTAGACTTCTATGTGCACATAACATGATCTGCGTAAAGACTTTTCACTTTTCCTCCTTTCCCAAAACTCTCAGCCCTCTCATTTTCCTTCTACTCCACTGATCTTCCCTGTATACTTAAGATAGCCAGTCCAACCCCACTTCATCAACTTCTTTCCTCTATTTTGCTCTGGCCCTGATAATTTCAGCATTGTACAGGAATAGTTAACTTCTGCCTTTACAAACACAGAGATCAAGATTGATGTAAAATGAGAAAAACTCTACATTGGATAACACTGAAGGCAACACCGACTGCTTCTGCAGATGATGACTCTGCTTTGTAATTTTTTTTCTTAACATTTGCAATGAAAATGAACTTCTCCAAAAATCCTATGTTTACATAAAAGTACAACAGGAGACAGAGATTACTGAGACAGTGAGAAATGACTTCACACCATGATGAGGTCGAATGGCTTTCTGTTGGCTTCTAGCAATTCTCTGGTTACTCCCACCCACCATCACCCCTACAAATGTGTGCGGCTCCATGGGTCTGATTTCCTGAGACCAGTCCCAGAGGTTATCAGTCTCCAGGCTGCTTTTCATTCGATATTATTTGCCATGTTGCTGCAGATTAACAAGCCTGTTTGGGGTGCTCTCAGTCCATTCTCATTATGGTCTCTTTTTCTCTGTTTTGTAGCTATGACAACATTGGAAATGAGCAATCAATCATTTGTCATGGATTTCATCTTCTTGAAATTTTTCAAGCACTTCAACCAACAGGACTGGTTCTTCCTGCTCTTTCTGGTCATTTACCTGACCACTCTCCTGGGGAACATGCTCATAATAGTGGCCACCAGGGTCAGTCCTGCTCTCCACACTCCAATGTACTTTTTCCTCAGCAATTTGAGCTTCTAGGACGTCTGCTACACATCCACCACCCTCCCAGTACTGCTGGTGAACTTCTTCTTGGAGAAGAAGGCCATTTCTTATGAGGGCTGCCTTTCCCAGGTCTTCTTCTTGGTGACAAGTGCTGGCACAGAAGGCGTCTTACTGGCTGTGTGGCCAGTATGACTGCTGTGTGGCCACGTGCCGTCCTCCTCAGTACCCAGTCATCATGAGTGTGAAGGTTTGTGTTAGCCTGGTGACTGTGTCCTGGCTGTGTGGGCTGGTGAATTTGGTCACACACACAGTGCTGGCCATCACACTCACTCTGGGTGGGCCCCACCAGATCAGCCACTATCTCTGTGACACCCCATTGCTCCTGAAGCTCTCCTGCTCAAACACCTCTGTCAACAAGTCTGCGCTCCACGTTGTCAGTGCCACCATGGGCCTGAGCCCCTGCATCTCACTGCAGGCTCGTACACACTCATCATGGCGGCCATCCTGGGAATTTCCTCTGCCCAGGGCAGGAGTAAGGCCTTCTCCACCTGTGCGTCCCCCCTCACTGTCATGGTGGTCTTCTATGGAAAAGCCAACTTCCACTATGACAGGCCCAGAGAAGGCTGGACATGGACACCCTGGTGTCTGTGCTCTTCTGTGTGGTGACCCCTATGTTGAAGCCCATCATTCACAGCCTGAGAAGCAACGAGGTCCAGGGTGCCCTGAGGAAGCTGGCTGGGAGACAGACTCTATAGTGAGATTAGAACTAGATGATGGTTTCATTCTAGGAAATGTCTTAGTTGTAGAAATATTTGAACTCTTCAGCAGCAATTACAAGAGCGCTCTCTCCATACACAGTGTTTCATGACCACTGTGGTGACCCTCCAACTAGGGGAAGCACACTGTGCAGAGTATGTGACACATTGTGACCTCACCTGGGTTCTCTAGTCCACAGGTATTTCAGAATGTTATTATTACTTTTCTCTCCAAAAAAAGGCTTATACCCAAGCAGTCAATCACCTTTCCCCCAATATTGCAGTTCTAGCCAACACTAGTGAATGTGAAGTGCAATGTGCAATGTGACTTTGACTTGCATTTTCCTAATGGATCTTGATTCTAAGTTTTAAATAAACACCATTTCTGTGTTTCTCCTTCACATGTGGAAAGACCCATGTATACACTCGAGTTTCTGTGGATATTTTTAATGAAGTAATACCATATACCCCTTTTGGATCTGACTCATTTCACTTAGGATGTTTGCAATTTTCAGTTATATTGTAGGTTGTATTAGTATTTTAGTTTATTCCTCCTTATTTTGACTGATTTCCATCTTATGAAAATTCCACATTTCTTTGTTCATTTCCCACTGGATAGTAATTTTTACTTTGTGTCTGTGTGGGTGTCATACTGCAGATTGAACCCAGAGCCTCCTGCACACTAAACAATGTTCTACCAATAAGCCAAAGCCCAACCCTTTTAAAAATTTTGTTTTAAGACAGAGTCTTGCAAATTTGCCCAGGTTGTCTCTGAATTTGTGATCCTCCTGCCTCAGCTTCTTGAGTAGCTAGATTACAGTCCTGCTTGGTCATTTTCACTTTTTGACTAATATGAATAAGATTCGTATATATAATATGAACATTATATATAATATGAATATTATATGAACATTCATGTACAAATCATTGGTGGACAACTTATTTATTTATCTTGAGTTTGTTAGTAGGAGTGGAAGAGGTGGATCGTTAACTGCATATTTAAATTTCTGAAGAATTTCCAGATCATTTTCAGACCAGTGGAATCAGCTTACCTTATTATTAAGAGTGGTGAATAAAGCTTCTGATTTCCTCACTTTCTTAACAACACATCATTATCCTTCCTTTTATTGTGACGACCCTGGAATGTGTGAAGTGCTTCATCAAATGTGCATTGAGTTACCCTGATTGCTAATCATTCTAAGATCTTTTAGGAGTACTGTTAATGTGTCTCTCCTAAGCATGAGGAAAACCCCATTGTATTATGGGAAATTTTTAGTTTTAGAGACTTACCTCTTTATCTAATATTTTATTTTTATTTTTGTGCAGTAAAATACTACAAGACTTTCAAGCTTGTTGTCTTTTCTCCATCTGTGCCTGAAAAAGCTTTTTGATGACTCTTCTTTTTTCCTCTACTTTTAAACTCGATAGCAAACAATTTCTTTACCAGGTCATGAGCATCAGCAGCATCATAAAATTTAGGGGCACGAAGTCATACAGTGTTTGGTAAGGGATCAGCCCTTAGCAGGAGTGGATGAGCTGAAGATAGTGGGGATGATTTTAATATTGTGGCTTCTGATATCTGTCCATCTGGCAAAGTATGTAACATGAAGGAAAAACTTCATATGCCATGCGAAATCCATCCCAATAAGTATACACCCACCCTGACCCCTTCTCTCCCTAGTGGGAAGGGAAGGCAGTCTTGAGGTTTCAGCAACCCACAAATTCTTAGCAGAAATCTCACTCTGAACTTCGCTCACCCACATACCGGAGGAGAGAGGACGCTGATCTTCTCGCTGCATGCTGGGAACAGATGATTGCCAAGAAATTAATGAATCTAACAGCAAATTAACTGCTCTCCATTGTTGCAATTGAACTCAAGCCGTTGCCCTTGAGTTGTGTTTGCACACTGAGGAGTCCCAGAGCAGCTGCAGAGGAAAGACACGATGTGTATTCCCAACAGGTCAGCCCCAGACCTCTATAAATGTCCATCACAGGATAATGAATTGTGAGAGATCAGAGGATTTTGACTCCTTCATGAGGCAACAGATATGCGACAGGCAACTCTCAAAATAATAGGTCCATTTTGTGGTGAATGGAGACCAACAGCCAGTTTTACCAAGAGCTTGCTTTGCAGCCAAGGTGCTAGTATAGAGAGCAGCAAGGGCCACACAAAAACCAGAAATCTACGCATCTCTGTGAGAGTTGCTGGTAAGTAGTTTATTTACCATCACAATTTTCAAAAACACTATCCCAGAATCAAGATATACCTACACCTTGAAAACATATTACAGAATATTGTACATATTTTCATTACCATTTTGATGGCATTTACGTTATGACCTATCGTAGCACCTTTTCTATGTGTGTCTAAGTTTCCACAATACTACTGGTATTGCCAGAGTAGAAATAAATTCAGAGTTTATCACAAAACCTGAGAAATTTAGAATGATGCCTCCAGTACTGGAAGAAAACCCAAAACATAAAGAGAAACCCTGGGATTCCTAAATTCCTTTAGTGAGATGATGAGTGTGGAAAATTACTTATGGTAAACAATAGATAATGCTTAGTGTTAATCATCTGCTTTTGAGGAGCAGGACAGAAAGGAATAATTTTTAGGCAGAAAGTATAGGGACACATTCCCATTATGATACAATATAGCATAACAATAGACCTACCAAAATATCTGTTCAAGTAAAAATCATTATTGTAGAAGAAGTTATGTTTAGAAACGTATTCATTCACTAACTAGGGGTTTTCATCTTTATCTTACAACACATGGATGCTTGGGGAGAAGAGTTGCAAGAAATTTATTAACTGTAATAAATCCCAGAAGCTTGAGAGTAATCTACTTTATACACAAAACCCCTCCTTTAGAAATATTATATTTTGGGGTCACTCATAAGTGACTTCATTCTCGGACACCTGACTTTGAGATGACTGATTGGGAAAGAAAGATGCAGAGCTGCTTGTTCTGTGGGAACTGAGCCAATGGTCTCCATAAGGGATATGTTTAGGAGACAGGAGACACTGAGTTCCTCAGAAGCCGCTGGGCTATGCTGCCTCACTTATGCCCACAGAGGCTTTATTTTTCTCAGCAAGATATCTGCACCAGAACCACTGAACAGAAATTTCCTCTCGCCTCAGTCAAGTCTCTGTTAGATCCTTTAGGTCCCACACAGTACCGTCTTTAAAGAATCTTTTAAAAACTCTGCTCCATGGATGTACTTGACAGACCTTCTTCATTCTTCAAACCTTTACTGAGTGCACATTTACACAAGGTGTTGCCCTAGTGTTTAGAACACAATTGAGAGGCCCAACTAGGACCTGGAGGAGCGCATATTCAAGATGGAATGAGGGGCTTTGACAAGTATTAAGTGCTCCATTCCCGGAGCTGCCCAAGCAAACACTAAGGGAAAATAATGATAATTTGTAGATTACATAGAATTTTTACCATGTTTCCTGCACATATCGAGTTCATCTTCCCATTAGATTGTAAGTTGGTTGAAGAACAGTGTCAGAGACCAGCTCCAACAGGGGGTCTCAGGAGACGAATGGATGGTGAGGAGTCTTGGAAACAGGGGGTGGAAAAACAACACAGACACCAAAGTGAAGGTGTTGATGGCAATCTTTACTTGTGAAGTTGATCATATATACTTTTCATTTTGGCAGGCTTACAGTACTTTGTGGTTGCAAAACAGGAATCATTATTCAAACAAAACAAAATATTATATAGCTACAATTAGAATAGAAGAATGTATCTTGGCTTATGCATAAGCAAGCATTTGTACTTTCAGTTCGAGTTTTGCTTTGAGCTGTTTCTGCTTAGTTAACTTTTAATAATAGTTACAAATGTCCCAAAATATTGGCCTATACCTTGACTATTCTTTCTTCACTTACTGACTGGAACCGGTGCCATGGTTATGGCAAGTAGTTGATTTGTTATTACTTTTAATCAAACATAAGTCAGAGCACAAATCATTGTGCACAGGAACAAGAACAAGTTGCCCAGTACTAAGCACTAATCTATCTTCTTAACATTAATTTTACTTCTCTAGATTTTAATTTAATTTCTCAAAAACTTCCTTCAAAGGAATACAGGGAGTTTTTCTTTAGACATTAACAATTTACACGCCACAGCTGAATCATTGCATTTAGAACAAACAGATCTATGCTTTAGAAGTAGTTGCATTAATTGGGAAAGTCATGATTTTTCCTTTATTCTTAATGGTCATATGAGAAATCAAAACTATACTTATTGAAGGAATACAAAAACAAATCAGCCCATTCCCATAAACATACTGCGCTTCTCCATAGGATGGACGCCTTGCGCCATCCACCTCAGTAGGGCCTTGCCATTGCCTGAGTCAGAGGTGAGGCGCAGCAGGACAGGGATCAGATCTTATCCTCTTTGGGTTTCTTAGTAGATCTGGCTTAGGACTAAATTAGACCCTGTATAGGAACAAAATTGGTTTGAATTGAAACTAACCACTACCAAGAAAAGAAATATTAAAATCCTAAATGGAAAAGAGAATTTTTTATTTTGAAGAATTTTATAACTAGAAGGCTCTGACATATTTTAAAAGGTAATAATTTGTCTTCCCTTTCCCCTTTCTGCTAGAAGAATCACAGGTGAAAACAAAAAGAACTGTAAGAGCTGGCACAGTGGTGCATGCCTGTAACCCAGCAGCTCAGGAGGCTGAGGCAGGAGGATAGTGAGTTCAAAGACAGCCTCAGCAAAAACAAGGCACCAAAAAACTCAGTGAGACCCTGTCTCTAAATAAAATATAAAATAGGGCTGGGGATGTGGCTCAGTGGTCAAGCCCCTGAGTTTAATCTCCGGTAACTGCCCCCCTACACCCCGGCCCCCAAAAAACAGAACTGAAAAAGTTGTTAAATGCTGAATTGAGTGCTGAATCTCCAAGACAGGACGAAGGCTTTTTCCTGGTGAATTTGTTAAGATTTTAAACCTACCAGTTAGGGTTAAGGGCATCCCTGCATGTTAGGTGAAAGAGCCCAGCCTCCCCCAAAGTGTGTCCTTGGACCAGCATCACTGGGAACACTTGGAACTCACTGACTGAGGACAACTGTTCTGCACAATGACCTCTGATCTTTCCCTCGGCTCCAAGCACCCACACCACATCGAAGGATATGAGGACAACTCTGGGCCAGGCCAGAAGCACCTGAAATTATTCAGATATTTTTCTGAATAAATTGACCTTGTACTGTGTGTGAGTGTGTGCGTGTGTGTGTGTGTGTGTGTGTGTGTATGTGTGTGTGTTTATTATTTAGAGAAAGCAATACCTACAACTGAACTAGATAGTGTGGTGTTTTTAGTGATTTCTGGATAAAATTTTACTACAATTTTCGTGAACACCAAGTATCACAAGAATCTCTACTTTCTCTATTTTCTTCTCTACTTTCTCTATTCTCCTGGGGAATTTCATATTCACCCTTTGCTCTAACAGCTGCCTTCAAAACAATGACCCCCAAATCCACACCTACAGTTATAGGCTGTCTGTGAAGGGCATTTTCACGTGATTATCCCACAGATAACACACATTCAACATTACTCAAATCAAATCCACCAAAACCTCCTCTACATCTGCTATTCCTCACATATTTCTGTTTTCCTGACTGATCCCAACAGCTATCCAGCCTGCCCAAACTGATTTGTTGTCTTTACCGTGTCCTCTTCAACTAGGACTTTAAAGTTCTCCATTTCCTTCTCCATGAGGGCTTCAGAGATTTTCTCCCACCTTCAACACAGCACGTCTTCAGATACAGACCACTTCATTTTGATCTTGTTTTCGCTCTCATATCACTCTTTTGAACTAAACAGGTGTGTCTAAAACCTGGGGAACCAGGTTTCACAGTTATCGACCCCTGCTTCTTGGACTAACACGCACAATTCAATGAGTGGTCTATGTACGTGTTCTAGACCTAGAGATCTGATGATTTTCTATATCCCAGTCTATCTCACTCCAGATGTCCCTGTTTTCAGTCTGCAGTTACCTGAAAGAGATTTATGGTCTCCTATTGTTGATACTATGCAATCATTGATGTCCATGCTCATACCCAAGCCTGGCTTCCAGAGACACCCCTGGGCTCTCTGGTGGCCCATGGCATGGTGGGGGGTGGGACATTTTCTGAGGTTTCTATTGCCAAATACCTTGCTTAGAAATCAGGCCTCACACAGCTTCACAGAGCCTAGTCCCGGCCCCATAGGCTGATACCCTCCCACCTCCCCTGAAGTAGCAGGCTCCTCAGAATGACCCAGGGCTTGGCAGCTTCCACTGGTACTATCCCACCAGCCCCTTGAAGCCTAGCTGGAGTCTCCATAGAAACAGGGTACATCTCTATGGAAATGGGCTCCCTCCTCCCGCCCCAGTGTGATGCAGCTCTAAGAGAATCTCAATAGTGAGGGTCTTTACATTTATACCAATTAGGAAAACCAAGTGTTCTGAGCTTGCTGAGCCTTAGATGGCAGATTCCTGCTATATTCTTTGAGATTTCTGCCATCAATGTTGCCTGAGATGCCAACTTGCCATCCCACTAACTATAAGACAGTGTTCTCAGTCAAGACCAATCCCACAACCAATAACACACACACACACACACACACACACACACACACACACACTCACACACACACACACACATGCACACACCCATCCATCATGGTGAGCAAGGCTTTGTATCTGTGATACAGACCGAATGCACCCACCAATCACATTCACTGCTTCAAACAGATCGTGATCAGGAAACAACTGATGTCACTTGTAAAATGTGATATGTCCTGGACTATCACTGTGGTAAAAAAGAAGTAGAGAAATGCAAAAATATGGGAGAAAATCCTTAACCTTTTAGAGACCTAAAAAAAATATTTAGATGTGGTTCCAACCAATCCTGAGTTAAAAATCATCTTGAAAAAATGCTTTCACTTTTATTTATCAATTTACTTACTTACTTACTTACGTACTTACTGCAGTACTTGGGATTGAACCCAGTGGCTCTCTACCATGAAGCTATATCCCCAGCCCTTTCAATTATTTGGGGCGGGGGGCCTTGCAGAGTTTCAAATTTATGATCCTCCTGCCTTAGTCTCCCAAGTACCTGGGATTACAGGCAGGTACCACCCTTCCCCATTAATTACTTATTTTTAGAATAAGGCTATTTTTAAAAATTGAACTATAATTTGTAGTCAAAGAATGCACAGATCTAAAGTGTACAGGTTTATAATATTTTACATATATATGAACTACCAAAAATCAGGACATAAAACATTTCCATCACTTTAGAAAATTTCTTCATGCTTCAACTGATATCACCCCTGAGCTGCAAAAAAAAAAAAAAAAAAAAGACCACCATTATTACTTGACCATTATAGTTGTTTTGCTAATTTTTGAACTTTATTTAAAGAAAATATACAGTATATATTTTGTATCTGGCTTCTTTCACCCAGAATTTTTTTTTAGATTTGTCAATGTTATTAATGTTCCAGTATTTGTGTTTCTAAAGTAACTGAATTATTCCACTGCATGATAAACCGTGATTTGTCTTCTGTCATTCCACTGAAGGCAGAATATTTGTCTGAGTTATTATGAATTTTTACACAAGAATTTTTGTGAACTGTGCATTAATTTCCTTGAAAATATGCTAGGAATGGGATTGTTTTGAATAGAATAACTACATATTTAACTAAATTAAAAATTACTAAATATTTTTGAAAAGTAAGTGTATAGACTTCAAATTTCACCTTGAGTATCTATCGAAATAGCTAGAAATCATGTTGATTTCATCATTATAATAACCAAAAAGAGCAAAAGAAAATGCAAATTAATGACTTTCCTTGACTTTATTAGGGATGAAGAATATAAGGCAAACAACTAACCGAAGTCTGGGGAGAGATAAGCAACCAAAATAATCCAGGCATTTTTTAACTATGGGAGAACCCACTAGATACATAGGAGTTTATTTAAAAAAAAAACTCAAATAAAAAATAATTAATGGATTGCTAAAGATTAAGAATAGACTGGATTAAGAGCATAAAGATCCAGAGGACTATGGACATAAGATGTTTGTATTTTTTCTTTTTCTTCATGGATTCCACCAAATGCTCCCAGGATGATAGGGAAGTATTCTGAGAAAGTGTCTTAAACGATATGATTTCTTGGATAGGTGGAGGGACAAAGAGCAGCAACAGCAGCCAAAACTCCTCCCAGACCCATTTTCTGATTTTTTACATAGAAAAAAAGCTGTAGTCTTCAGGGGCAAGAGTAACAGAAACTGTTACATTAGGACACTCAAAGGAAAACCTTTGTAGCTATACAAAGGAACAGGCCGAAATGTCTAACGTCGGAAGGAATAAGAACTAGGCTCAGCCATATTGCTAGAAAGTGGGTCACTGTGAAGGCCATATCCCTGTGACTGAGTTTACAGTACCTAAGGCAGGGCTTCCTGGAAACATCAGAAATCCCTTCTCTGTTTTCCACTAGTCCACTAACATGCATTGACTGAAAATAACAGTTGAATACAGCTGAGAATTCTTCAAGAAATAGATATCTCTGGAGAACAGCAAAAATAGAATACACAAAAGCAAGCAGGGAACAATATTAACAAACTCAACTCAGACATATAGAATAAGGATAACATTACATTCAATTGAGATCAATCCCAGAATGCAAGGCTGGTTCAATATTCAAAAATTCAATCAACCGAATTTCCATAGTAACAGACTAAATAAGAAAAAATATATATCATTTCAATAGATGCAGAGAAAATAAGAAAATTCAATATCTATTTATGATAAAAACTATAACTAAGTGAAACTAGGGGCAAAGTTCAGTGGTAGAGTACATGCTTAGTATGTATAAGGCTCTGAATTCAAAACCCAGAACACATACACCAAAAAAAAAAAAAAAAACTACTAGTAAAAAATGGATAGACATTTTCTAACATGATAAAAGGCATTGAGTAAATGTAATGTGCCAGGCACATAGCTTATATTATCTCAAAACTTTTTTCAGGAGTTGTGAAATAGACATCATTAATATCCTAAGAAAGGAAAAAACTGAGGAATACAGATGAGCTGACTTTTTTTTACAAACAACATCTAGTAAACACTCCAATGTACTTTTTCCTCAGCAATTTGAGCTTCTTGGAATTCTGCTACACATCCACCATCTTCCCAGTACTGCTGGTGAACTTCTTTTGGGAGAAGAAGGCCATTTCTTATGAGGGCTGCGTTTCCCAGATCTTCTTCTTGGTGACAAGTGCTGGCACAGAAGGCTTCTTACTGGCTGTGTGGCCAGTAAGACTGCTGTGTGGCCACCTGCCGTCCTCCTCAGTACCCAGTCATCATGAGTGTGAAGGTCTGTATTGGCCTGGTGACTGGGTCCTGGCTGTGTGGGCTGGTGAATATGGTCACACACACAGTGCTGGCCATCACACTCACTCTGGGTGGGCCCCACCAGATCAGCCACTTTCTCTGTGACACCCCATTGCTCATGAAGCTCTCCTGCTCAGACACCTCTGTCAACGAGTCTGCACTCCACGTTGTCAGTGCCACCATGGGCCTGAGCCCCTGCCTCTTCACTGCAGGCTCCTACACACTCATCATGGCGGCCATCCTGGGGATTCCCTCTGCCCAGGGCAGGAGGAAGGCCTTCTCTACCTGTGCGTCCCTCTTCACTGTCATGGTGGTCTTCTATGGAACAGCCAACTTTCACTATGACAGGCCCAGAGAAGGCTTGACATGGACACCCTGGTCTCTGTGCTCTTCTGTGTGGTGAGACCCCTGTTGAGCCCCGTCATTCACAGCCTGAGAAGCAACGAGGTCCAGAGTGCTCTGAGGAAGCTGGCTGGAGGGTGTGCATCCCTTTGCACAATCAAAGTCTAGACCAATCTTCAAACTGGAGTATACAGTCATCTGAAAAAAGATGCCTGCCAGGGACTTGTAGGCACCTGGTTAGAGAGTCTTTATCTGGAGCTTCAACTCCAAATCCCGCTTTTAAAATCTCTGAGACCCCTTTCTCTCCTCTCTTTTCACAAACACCCTCTTCTCACTTTCAGGTTCAAGTGTGTCGGACACCTTGTGTGGGTATTCAGCACCATCTCTGTCCTTCTGTGTTCTCCACACACCAGAGGGACAGAAAGTACGAGAACCTCGTTTCCCACACTCCCCTGCATGCAGGCCTCCATTTTTGGAGGTTCTGTCAAGATCAGCAAAACACTAGGCAGAGAGGAAAAAAGGAAAGGAAGAAAGCGGGTACTTTTGAATCCCATAACAGCAGCAGCAAACCAGCCCTGTAGAGGCAGAAACTAATCTCCTTGGTGCCAAGAGCTGTGGGTGCAGGCTCCTAGACAGCTTTTCTTTAATGTGGGTCACAGTAGCGTGGAATTACCGTTTCTTCCAGAAAAGTTAGGGTTTCCATATATGGGGTGGTGTCACTTGCCCTATTATTCTTTTTTCTTCCAGATCTCCCCACCATTTTTTAACTTTTTGTGTGTCAACTTCCTCTACCCTAAGACATCAAGAGTCGTTCTTCATCTCTACATGACCATGGTGGCACTGACTACAATAGTGGTTTACATCAGAGATGGTTCTAGATAACAGATCTGAGGAGGTAGGTTGGATGTCTGACATGAGGGAATTGAATATGTTGATGATGTCACAGCCCATGGGAAAGGAGACCTGATAATTTCTGGTGTGCAATGACCGAACAGAGACTTTAAGTTATCCTGGCCTGAAATCAAATGTCTATGGAAAACTGAGCTTTGGAATAACACCATCAACCTTCAGGGTGGGAATGAACATTGCAACATGACTACAGACTGCTGTTACTGACAGGAGTGGGAGACTTACAGAAAGAAAATGATAGGTTCAAGCATTATATTCCTCCTTCAAGTCAGGTTCAGATCATCAGAAATATTTTCTCTCTGGAAAGTGATAAAGTTTAATATCAGAATAAAACATCCAATTCCAAATTGCAGAAGTACAAAGAAAAATATAAATCCAGAATTTCTCCAGGTCTCTCTTATGTCAATTAGGACATTAATGGGGGAATGATTGAGACCCTGTTAATTAGAATGGCAAAATACCAGTGGAATTAGACAAATCTCAGAGCCTTGAACCCTGAAATCTCCATTAACCCTCTTTGCTGTCAGAAGCAACCCCTACTCCCCCAAAGAGACTAGCTTTCCCTAAATTGAAGACTCTATGGTGACTCTACCTGGGCAGTTGTCTTTTATTTTTTAAGAGAGAGTGAAAGATTAGAGGAGAGGAGAGGAGAGGGGAGAGAGAGAGAGAGAGAGAGAGAGAGAGAGAGAGAGAGAGAGAGAGAGAGGGAGAATTTTTAATATTCATTTTCTAGTTCTCGGCGGACACAACATCTTTGTTGGTATGTGGTGCTGAGGATCGAACCCGGGTCGTACACGTGCCAGGCAAGCGCACTACTGCTTGAGCCACATCCCCAGCCCAATTGTCTTTAAGATGCTCATCCATCATCCCACATTGTCACCAGACTCTTAATTGGGGTCTGATTTTAGAACGCCTCAGGTAAGAGTATAAAATATAGCCCAGGAGAGTATAAGGGTCACACCAAAATAAAAGGTAAATATTTTACTGTATTTTGTTAATAGGAGCCTTAAGAATATATAAGAGAATTTGTTTGAGTCTTCTAGACCAAAGAAGTCAGGACATATTGCTGGATCATCTTGAATGCAGTCACAGGGACGTAATCACCAGAAATGTTAGGGCCAAAGATTTTCCTGAGCCACAAGGAGTGGCTATTAGTCTCTCTTTGGTTGATGGACTGAAATCTGGACTCAGTGTTTGCTTAAGTTCAATTAACAATACGATCCTGGAATAATGGAGAGAATGGTGATCAGAAATAAATAAGGTGTTGGATGGCGTGGTATGTGACCCCTTCCCTGGCCTCACAGCTGGATCTGGAGAAGGGCCTGGAGCACCAGCCTTCGCCAAGGCCTCGTGAACATGCATTAAGAAGGCAGCACCAGATCTTTGTGAAACCCGAGGCCGCTGTCCTCAGCAGCCTTGGAAGACATAAACAGATGGCATCGTTAAAAGGGGCTTCCTGATTCCAGTGGGAATAAGGGGACCCTGAAGTAGAAGAGGCCATGTGGTGGAGCAGTGATCAGAACATTTGAATCTGCAGAGATTTTAGACAGTGGTAAATGATCGTGGTATTTATAGATGGCAAAAATGGGCACCCTCCTAGAATAGTGCCTGTCCCATGTAATGTGAAACTCTTCTTTTCACATTTCATTGGTGCATTGTAGTGGTCCATAATGGTGGGATTTGCTGACACATATTTGAACATGCACACAATATAACCGTGAACTTTGGCCAATATCATTCCAATATTTCCCTTTTCCTCACCTCCTCCCCTGGTGCCTTGAATCTACTGATCTTTCTTCAACTTTCATGATGAGACTCCCTTCCCAACATTCCTTCCTTTTCCCCCTCTAGCTTTAACAGAGGAAAAATATACGGCCCTAAACTTTCTGAGTTTCTTATTTCCCTTAATGTTCTGAGGATCCATCCATCTTCAAGCATGACATAATTTCGTTCTTCTTTATGGCTGAATGAAATTCCAGTGTGCATATACCAGATGTTCTTTATCCATTCGTCCACTGATGTCACCTCGGCTGGTTCATGGGCATGTATGTGTCATTATAGTATGTTGACTTCGATCCGCTGTGATAAATACCAAGCAGAGGTAGAGCTGGGTCGCAGGGTGGTCCATGGCTACTCCTGAGAAGCCTCCATCCCGATTTCCATGGTGGTTGTGCTGATTTACATGCCCACCAACAGGGTGAGAGTGCTCCTTTTTCTCCAGTTCTCTCCTTGTCACACTGGTTTCCTTTTGTATTCTTGGTGGTTGCCTTTGTCACTGAAGTGAGATGAAATCTCAGGGTAGTCTTGACTTGCAAGTATTTTCATATATTTGTTGGCCACTCACATATTTTTTTCTAAGACGTGTCTCTTTAGTTCATTTAGTTTCCTATTTGGTAATTGGGTTATATGATAATTGGGTTATTTAATAATTGTGGGTTTGATGTTAAGTTTTTTGACTTCTTTATTAATATTCTGAATATTCATCCTCTTTTAGAAGAGCACCTCATAAAGATTTTCTCCCTTTCCGTAGGTTCTCTCTTCATATTCTAATTGTCTTCTTTGCTGTGCAGAACCTTCTTAATTTGATGCCATCCTATTAGCTGACTTTTGGTATTATCTCCTGAGCTTTGGCATCTTATTGAGAAAGTCATTGCCTCTGCCTGTAGGTTGGAGTATTGACTTTGTTTTTCCTAGAAACTGCATAATCTGGTCTAGTGCCTGGGTCTTTAATGTATTTTTATTTGATTTTTTGCAGGGTGAACGATAGTTCAAGTCTCATTTTTCTGCATATGGACAGGGTTGTAGAAGGACTGTTTCAGAGAGTAGATGTTAAAGACTGGGGTGCAGAGGAACTATTGCAGAGAGTAGAAGTTGGAGACTGAGGTGCAGAAGGACTGTTACAGAAAGCAGAGTTTGGAGACTGGGGTGCACAAATATCGTTGCAGAGAGCAGATTTTTCAGACTTAGGTGCAGAAGGACTGTTGCAGAGAGCAGATGTTGGAGACTGGGGTTCAGATTGACTGTTGCAAAGAGCAGAGGTTGGAGACTGGGGTGAAGAAGGATCGTTGCAGAGAGCAGAGGTTGCAGACTGGTGTGCAGAAGGACTGTTACAGAGAGCAGAGTTTGGAGACTTGGTTGCAGAAGTATCTTACAGAAAGCAGAGTTTGGAGACTGAGGTGCAGAAGGACTGTAACAGAGAGCAGAGGTTGGAGACTGTGGTGCAGAAAGACTGATAAAGAAAGCAGAGGTTGGAGAGTAGAGTGCAGTAGGACCATTACAGAGTGCAGAAGTTGGAGACTGCGGTACAGAAGGACTGTTACAGAGAGCAGAGATTGGAAATTTGGGAGCAAAAGAACTCTTTTAGAGAACAGAGGTTGGAGACTGGGTTGTAGCAGGACCGTTGAAAAAAGCAGAGGTTGGAGACTGGGTTGGAGAAGGAATGTTACAGAGAGCAGAGTTTGGAAACTGGAGTGCAGAAGGACCTTACAGAGAACAAATGTTGGAGACTGGGGTGCAGAGGAGTGTTAAGGAGAGGAGACGTTGGAGACTGGGGTGCAGAAGGATCGTTGCAGAGAGCAGAGGTTGTAGATTGGGGTGCATAAGGAAGGTTGCAGATAGCAGAGGTTGAAAACTGAGGTGCACAAAAACTGTTACAGAAAGCAGAGTTTGAAGAGTGAGGTCCAGAAAAATCGTTGAAGACAGCAGAAGTTTGAGACGGAGTTGCAGAAGAATCGTTGCAGAGAGCAGAGGTGGAGACTGCGCTGCAGAAAGATCGTTACAGAGAGCAGAGGTGGGAGACTGGGGTGCAGAAGGACTGTTACAGAGAGAACAGGTTAAAGACTAGGGTGCAGAAGGAATGTTGCAGAAAGCAGAGGTTGGAGACTGGGGTGCAGAAAGATTGTTGGAAAGAGCAGAGTTTGGAGACTGAGATGCAGAAGGACTGTTACACAGAGAAAACTTTGAAGATTGGGGTGAAGAATTATGATACAGAAAGCTGAGGTGAGAGCCTGGGGTGCAGAAGGACCGTTAAAGAGAGCAGAGGTTGGAGACTGGCGTGCAGAAGGACTGTTTCACAGAGCAGAGTTTGGAGACTGGGGTGCAGAATGCCTGCTACAGAGAGCAGAGGTTGGAGACTGGGATGCAGAAGGACTGTTATAAAGAGCAGACTTTTGATGCTGGGTTGCAGAAGGACTATTATAGAGAGCAGGGTTTTGAGGCTGGGTTGCAGAAGGATCTTACAAAGAGCAGAGGTAGGTGACTGAGGTGCAGGACGACTGTTACAGAGAGCAGTGGTTGGAGACTGGAATGCAGAAGGATCGTGCAGAGAATAGAGGTTTAAGCCTGAGGTGCAGAAGGACTATTACAGAGAGCAGAAGATGGAGACTGAGGTGAAGAATGACTGTTACAGAAACAAAGGTTGGAGCCTGGGGTGCACAGGGTCCGTTACAGAGAACAGAGGTTGGAGACTGCGGTATACAAAGACTGTAACAGAGAACAGAAGTTGGAGAATATGGTGCAGAAGGACTGTTACAGAGAGCAGAGGTTGGAGACTGGGGTGCAGAAGGACTGTTGCAGATAGCAGAGGTTGGAAACTAGGGTGAAGAAGGACTGTTTCAGGCATCAGGTTTTGGAGACCTGGGTGCAGAAGGACTTTTGCAGAGAGTAGAATTTCGAGACTTAGGTGCAGAAGACTGTTGTAGATAGCAGAGTTTGGAGACTGGGGTGCAGAAGGACTGATACAGTAAGCGGAGTTTGGAGACATGGGTGCAGAAGGAC
Source organism: Ictidomys tridecemlineatus (assembly GCF_052094955.1). Classification (NCBI taxonomy): domain Eukaryota; kingdom Metazoa; phylum Chordata; class Mammalia; order Rodentia; family Sciuridae; genus Ictidomys; species Ictidomys tridecemlineatus. The sequence goes on from NW_027526198.1 coordinate 59,173, forward strand.
CTTTACAGAGAGCAGAGGTTGGAGACTGCAGTACAGAAGGACTGTTACAGAGAGCAGAGGTTAAAGACTGGGGTGAAGAAGGATTGTTGCAGAGAGCAGAGGTTTTAGAGTGAGGTGCATATGGACTGTTACAGAGAGCAGAGTTTGGAGGCTGTGGTGCAGAAGAACTTATATAGAAAGCAGAGTTTGGAGACTGGGGTGAAGAAGGACCCTTACAGAGAACAGTGGTTGAAGACTGCGGTACAGAAGAACAGTTGTTAAGAATAATGATGGAGACTGGGGTGCAGAGGGACCATTGCAGAGAGCAGAGGTTGGAGACTGGGGTGTAGAAGGAATGTTACAAAGAGCAGAATTTGGAAACTGGGTTACAGAAGGATCTTTCAGAGAGAAGAGGTTGGAGACTGTTTTGTAGAGAGACTGTTGCAGAGCAGACATTAAAGACTGGGGTGCAGAAGGATCGTTGCAGAGAGCAGATTATGGAGACTGGGGTATAAAAGGACTGTTCCAGAGAGCAGAGTTTGGAGACTGGGGTGTAGAAGGACTTTTTCAGAAAGCAGTTGTTGAAGACTGAGGTGCAGAAGAACTGTTTCAGAGAGCAGAGTTTGAAAACAGGGGTGCAGAAGGACTGATAAAGAGAGCAGAGATTAGAGACTGAGTTGCAGAAGGAATGTTACAGAGAGCAGAGTTTGGAGACTGTGGTGCAGAAGGACTGATACCGAAAGCAGATGTGAGATACTGGGATCTAGAAAAAACGTTAAAAGGTAACAGAGGTTGGAGACTGCAGTACAGAAAGACTATTACAGAGAGCAGATGATGAAGATTGTGGTGTAGAAGGACTGTTGCAGAGAACAGAATTTGGAGACTGGGGTGCATAAGGACCATTGCTGAGAGCAAGGGATAAAGACTAATGTGCAGAAGGATTGTTACAGAGAACATAGGTTGGAGACTGGGGTGCAGAAGGACTGTTTCAGAGAGTAGAGTTTGGAGACTTGGGTGCAAAAGGATCTTTCAGAAAGCTGAGGTTAGGGACTGGGGTACAGAAGGACTGTTGCGGAGAGCAGAGTTTGGAAACTGGGGTGCATAAGGACCGTTGCTTAGAGCAGAGGTTAAAGACTGATGTGCAGAAGGATTGTTGCAGAGAGTAGAGCTTGATGACTGAAGTGAAGAAGGACTCTTACAGAGAGCAGAGTTTGGAGACTGGTGTGAGGAAGGCCTGTTACAGAGAGCAGAGTTTTGTACTGAGGAGCAGAAGGACTGTTATAGAGAGCAGAGTTTGGAGACTTGGTTGGAGAAGATTTTTTCAGAGAGCAGAGTTTTGAGACTGAGGTGCAGAAGGACTGGTATAGAAAGCAGATGTTGGAGAGTGGGGTGCAGAAGGACTGTTTAAGAGAGCAGAGGTTGGAGACTGGGGTATAGAAGGACTGTTGAAGAGAGCAGATGTTGGAGATTGGGGTGCAAAAAGACTGTTGCAGAGAGCAGAGGTTGGAGACTGAGGTGTAGTAGGACTGTTACAGAGTGCAGATGTTTGAGACTGGGGTGCAAAAGGATCGTTGCAGCAGAGGTTGGAGACTGGGGTGCAAAATAACTGTTGTAGAGAGCAGAGATTAGGGAGTGGGGTGCAGATGGATCATTGCAGAAAGCAGAGGATGGAGACTGGGTTTCAGAAGGATCATACAGAGAGCAGAGTTTGAACACTTAAGTGCAGAAAAACTGTTGCAATGAGCAGAGGTTGGAGATTGGGGCGCAGTAGGACTGTTGTAGAAAGCAGAGGTTGGAGACTGGGATACAGAAGGACTATTACAGAGAGCAGAGGTACAAGCCTGGGGTGCAGAACGACGGATACAGAAAGCAGAATTTGGAGACTGGGGTGCAGAAGGACCGTTACAGAGTAATGAGTTTGGAGACTGCGGAATAAAATGACTATTAAAGAGAGCAGAGTTTGGCGACAGGTTTGCAGAAGGATATTACAGAGAGCAGAGATTGGAGACTGTGGTGCAATAGGACTGTTGCAGAGAGCAGAGGTTGGAGACTGTGGTGCAGAAGGATCGTTGCAAAGAGAAGAGGTCCAACTGAGGTGCAGGAGGTTTTTTACAGAGAGCACAGTGTGGAGACTGGGGTGCAGATTGCCTGTAACATTGAGAAGAGTTTGGAGACTGGGGTGCAGAAGAACTTTTCTAGAGAACAGAGTTTGGAACTGGGTTGCAGGGTTTTGTTGGGGCGAGCAGAGTATGGAGACTGGGGTGTAGAAGGACTGTTGCAGATAGCAGAAGTTGTAGACTGGGGTGTAGAAAGACTGTTGCAGAGAGCAGATGTTGGAGACTTGGGTGCAGAAAGACTGTTGCATAGAGCAGAGGTTGGAGACTGAGGTGCAGAAGGACGGTTAGAGAGACCAGACTTTGGAGACTGGGGTGCAGAAGGACTTTTACAGAGAGCAGACGTTGGAGACTGGGGTGCAGAAGGATCGTTGCAGAGAGCAGATTTTGGAGACTGTAATGCAAAAAGACTTACAGAGAGGAAAGGTTGATGATGGGGGTGCAGTAGGACATTTACAGAGAGAACATGTTGCAGACTGATGTGCAGAAAAACTGTTGCAGAGAGCAAAGTTTGGAGACTGGGTTGCAGAAGGAGTGTTTCAGAGAGCAGAGGTTGCAGACTGAAGTACAGAAGGACCCTTACAGAGACCAGAGTTTGGAGACTGCTGTACAGAAGGACTGTTACAGAGAGCATAGGTTGGAGACAGGTGTTCAGAAAGATTTTACAGACAGCATAGGTTGGAGACTGTGGTGCAGATGTACTGTTGCGGAGAGCAGAGGTTGGAGACTGGGGTGCAGAAGGCCTGTTACAGAGAGCAGTGTTTGGAGACTGAGGTGCAGAAGAATCGTTGCTGAGAGCAGAGGTTTCAGACTGAGGTGCAGAAGAAGTGTTGAAGAGAACAGAGGTTGAAGACTGTGGTGCAGAAAGATCGTTGCAGAGACCAGAGTTTGGAGACTGGGGTGCAGAAGGACTGATACAGAAATCAGAGGTTGGAGACTGGGGTGCAGAAGGCCTGATACAGAAAGCAGAGTTTTTACACTGTGGTGTAGAAGGAGTTTTACAGAGAGCAGAGTTTGAATACTGGGTTGCAGAAGGATGTTACTGAGAGCAGAGGTTTGAGACTGAGGTGCAGAAGCACTGTTTCAGAGAGAAGAGTTTGAAGACTGAGGTTAAGATGGATCCTTGCAGAGAGCAGAGGTTGGAGACTGAGGTGGAGAAGGATTGTTACAGAGAGCAGAGGTTGGAGACTGTGGTGCAGAAGGACTAATACAGAAAGCATAGGTTGGATACTCGGGTGCAGAAGGACTAATACAGAACGCAGAGGTTGGATACTCGGGTGCAGAAGGACCCTTACAGAGAGCAGAGGTTGAAGACTGAGGTGCAGAAGGACTGTTGCAGAGAGCAGAGGTTGCAGATTGAGTTGCAGAAGGACTGTTACAGCGGGCAGAGTTTCGAAACGTTGTTAAAAAACGACTGATACAGAAAGCAGAGGTTGGATACTGGGGTGCATAAAGACCCTTACGAATAACAGAGGTTGGAGACTGCGGGAAGAAGGACTGTTACAGAGAGCAAAGGTTGGAAACTGGGGTACAGAAGAACTTTTGTAGAGAACAGTAGTTGGAACTGGGTTGCAGGAGGATCGTTGGGCCAAGCAGAGTATGGAGACTGGGGTGTAGAAAGACTGTGGCAGATAGCAGAAGTTGTAGACTGGGGTGTAGAAGGACTGTTGCAGAGAGCAGATTTTAGAGACTTGGGTTCAGAAAGACTGTTGCATAGAGGAGAGTTTGGAGACTGAGATGCAGAAGGACGGTTAGAGAGACCAGACTTTGGAGACTGGGGTGCAGAAGGACTTTTACAGAGAGCAGACGTAGGAGACTGGGGTGCAGAAGGATCTTTGCAGAGAGCAGAGTTTGGAGACTGGGGTGTAGAAGGATCGTTAAAGAGAGCAGATTTTGGAGACTGTAATGCAGAAGGACTTTCACATAGAGCAGAGGTTGAAGACGGGGGTGCAGTAAGACATTTACAGAGATAACATGTTGGAGACTGATGTGCAGAAAACCTGTTGCAGAGAGCAAAGTTTGGAGACACGGGTGCAGAAGGAGTGTTTCAGAGAGCAGAGGTTGCAGACTGAAGTACAGAAAGACCCTTACAGAGACCAGAGATTGGAGACTGTGGTACAGAAAGACTGTTACAGAGAGCATAGGTTGGAGACTGGGGTGCAGAAGGACTGTTGCGGAGAGCAGAGGTTGGAGACTGGGGTGCAGAAGGCCTGTTTGAGAGAGCAGACGTTGGAGACTGGGGTGAAGAAGGATCGTTGTAGAGAGCAGAGGTTTGAGACTGGGGTGCGAAAGGACTGTAACAGAGAAAGAGGTTGGAGACAAGGGTGCAGAAGTCCTGTTACAGAAGACTTGGAAAAAGGGTGCAGAAGGACTGTTACAGAGGCAAGAGTATGGAGACTGGGTTGCAGAAAGATCTTACACAGAGCAGAGGTTGGAAACTGAGGTGCAGAACGACTGTGTACAGAGAGTATAGGTTGGAGACTGAGATACAGATGCATTGTTATAGAGAGCAGATGTTGGAGACTGGGTTCACAAAGACTGTTTCAGATAGCAGAGGTTGGAGACTGGGGGTGTAAAAGGACTGTTGGAGAGAGCAGAGTTTGGAGACTGGGTGCAGAAAGAATGTTGCAGAAAGCAGAGTTTGGGGACTGAGATGCAGGAGTGTTATTGAGATCACAGGTTAGAGACTGGGGTGCAGAAGGACTGATAGAGAAAGCACCGGTTGGAGACTGTGGTGAAGAAGGAAAATTACAGAGAGCAGACTTTGGAGACTGCAGTACAGGAGGCCTTTTACAGAGAGCAGAGGTTGGAGACTGCGGTTAAGAAGGACTGTTTCAGAGTGCAGATTGTGGAGACTGGGGGTGCAAAAGAACTGTTGCAGAGAGAAGAGGTTGGAGACTGGGGTGCAGAAGATCTGTCGCAGAGAGCAGAGGTTGGAGACTGAGGTGCAGAAGGAATGTTACAGAGAGCAGAGGTTGGAGACTGGGGTGCAGAAGTACTGATACAGAGAGCAGAGGTTGGAGACTGTGGTGCAGAAGGACCGTTAGAGAGAGCAGAGTTTGGAGACTGCAGTACAAAAAAACTGTTACAGTGAGGATACCTTGGAGACTAGGGTAGAGAAGGACTGTTCCAGAGAGCAGATGTTGGAAACTTTGGTTCAGAATGACTGTTGCAGAGAACAGAGGTTAGAAAATGGGGTGTAGAAAGACTGTTGCAGAGAGCAGAGGTTGGAGACTGAGGTGTAGAAGGACTGTTACAGAGAGCAGAGTCTGGAGACTAGGGTGCAGAAGGATCTTACAGAGAGCAGAGGTTGGAGACAGGGGTGCAGAAGTACTTTTTGCAGAAAGCTGAGGTTGGAGACTGAGGTGCAGAAAGACTGTTATAGAGAAGAGGTTGGAGATGGGGAGAAGAATTGTTACAGAGAACAGAGGTTGGAGACTCAGGTAGAGCAGTACCGTTGCAGAAAGCAGAGGTTGGAGAATGTGGTGGAGAAGAAATTTTACTGGGAGCAGAGTTTTGAAACTGTGGTGCAGAAGGATATTACAGAGAGCAGGTTGGATACAGGGATTCAGAAGGACTGTTGCATAGAGCAGATTTTGGAGACTGGGGTGCAGAAGGATCATTGCAGAGAGCAGAGTTGGAGACTGGGGTGCAGAAGGATCGTTGCAGAGAATAGAGTTTTCAGACTGCGGTTCAGGAGGACTGTTGCAGAGAGTAGAGTTTGGAGACTGAGGTGCAGAAGGACTGTTACAGAGGGCAGAGGTTGGAGACTGCCGTGCAGAAGGACCATTACAGAGAGCAGATTTTGGAGACTGCCCTACAGGAGGACTGTTACAAAGAGCAGAGTTTGGAGACTGGGGTGAAGAAGGACTTTTGCAGAGAGCAGAGGATGGACATTGGGGTGCAGAAAGATCGTGTAAGAGCAGAGTATTAAGACTGGGGTGCAAAAGGACTGTTACAGTGAACAGAGTTTGGAGAAGGGGTGCAGAAGATCTGTTACAGAGGGCAGACTTTGGAGACTGGTTTGCAGAATAATCTAACAAAGAGCAAATGTTGGAGACTGAGGTGCGCAGAAGGACTTTTACAGAGAGTAGCGGTCGGAGACTTAGGAGCAGAAGGACTGTTGTTGAGAGCAGAGTTTGGAGACTGAGGTCCACAAGGATTGTTACAGAGATCAGAGGGTGGAGACTGGGGTGCAGAAGGACAGTTAAATAGAGCAAAGATGGAGACTGGGGTGAAGAACAAATGTTGCAGAGAGCAGACGTTTGAGACTGAGGTGCAGAAGGACTGTTACTGAGAGCAATGGTTGGAGAATGGGGTGCAGAAGAACTGATACAGAAAGCAGACGTTGGAGATTGGGGTGCAGAAAACGCGTTACAGAGATCAGAGGTTAGATACTGAGGTGCAGAAGGAGTGTTCCAGGGAGTAGCGGTTTGAGACTTTGGTGCAGGAGGACTGTGGCAGAGAGCAGAGTTTGGAGACTGAGATGAAGAAAGACTGTTACAGAGAGCAGAGGTTGGATACTGGGGTGCAGAAGTACCGTTACAGAGAGCATATTTTGGAGACTGCACTACACGAGGACTGTTACAGAGAACAGAGGTTGGAGAATGGTGCAGAAGGACTGTTACAGAGGTCAGAGTTTACAGACTGGGTTGCAGGAGGATCTTACAGAGAGCAGATTTTGAGACTGAGGAGCAGAAACACTGTTAAAGAGAAGAGGTTGGAGACTTAAGTGCAGAAGGACTATTGCAGAGAGCAGACTTGGAGACTGAGATGCAGAAGGATCGATACAGAGAGCAGTAGTTGGAGACTTGGGTGCAGAAGTACTGATACAGAAAGCAGAGGTTGGAGACTCGGGTGCAAAGGACCCTTACAGAGAGCAGAGGTTGGAGACTGGGGTTGAAAAGAACTGTTTTAGAGAGCAAATGTTGGAGTCTGTGGTGAAAAAGGACTGTTGGAGAGAGCTTAGGATGGAGACTAGTGTGTAGAAGGACTGTTGCAGAGAGCAGAGTTTGTAGACTGAGTTGCAGAAGGACTGTTACAGTGAGCAGAGTTTGGAGACTGTGGTGGAAAATGGACGGATACAGAAAGCAGAGGTTGGATACTGGGGTGCATAAGGACCCTTACAAAGAACAAAGTTGGGAGACTGCAGTACAGAAGGAGTGTTACAGAGAGCAGAGGTTGGAGACTGGGGGTGCAGAATAACTGTTGCAGAGAACAGAGATTGGAGACTGGGGTGCAGAAGGTTCATTGGGGCGAGCAGAGTATGGAGACTGTGGTGTAGAAGGACTGTTGCAGAGAGCAGAATTTGAAGAATGGGGTGTAGAAGAAATTTTGCAGAAGCAGATGATTGAAACTTTGGTGCAGAAAGACTGTTGCATAAAGCAGAGTTTGGAGACTGGGGTGCAGAAGGATAGTTGAAGAGAGCAGAGGTTGGAGACTGGAGTGCAGAAAGATCCTTGCAGAAAGCAGAGGTTGGAGACTGGGCTGCAGCTGGATAGTTAAAGAGAGCAGAGGTTTGAGACAGGGTTGCAGAAAAATCGTTGCAGAGAGAAGAGGTTGGAGACTGGGGCGCAGAAGGATCCTTATAGAGAGCAGAGTTATGAGATTATGGTGAAGAACGACTCTTACAGAGAGCACAGGTTGAAGACTGGGGTGCAGGAGGACTTTTACATAGAGCACAGGTTGGAGACTGAGGTGCAGAAAAACTGTTGCAGAGAGCAAAGTTTGGAGTCTGGGGTGCAGTTTGAGTGATGCAGAGAGCAGAGGATAGAGACTGAGGTGCAGAAGGACCCTTACAGAGACCAGAGGTTGGAGTCTGCTTTACAGAAGGACTGTTAGAGAGAGCAGAGGTTTGAGACAGGTGTGCAGAAGGATGTGACAGACAGCAAAGTTTTTAGACTGGGGTGCAGAAGGACATTTGCAGAGAGTAGATGTAGTAGACTGAGGTCCAGAAAGACCATTGCCCAGAGCAGGGTTTGGAGACTGAGGTACAGAGGACTGTTGCAGAGAGAAGAAGTTGGAGACTTAGGTGTAGAAGGACTTTTTCAGAGAGCAGAGGTTTGAGATTGGGGTGCAGAAGGACTGTTGCAGAGAGCAGAATTTGGAGACTGAGGTGCAGAAGGACTGTTACAGAGAGCAGAGCTTGAAGACTGAGTGCAGAAGGACTGATACAGAAAGCAGAGTTTGAGACTGGGGTGCAGAAGCACCGTTACATAGAGAAATGTTTGGAAACTGCAGGACAGAAGGACTGTTTCAGAGAGCAGAGGTTGGAGATTGGGGTGTAGAAGAACTGTTGCAGAGAGTAGTATTTAGAGACTGGGGTGCAGAAGGACCGTTGCAGAGAGGAGAGGTGGGAGACAGAGGTGCAGAAGGATTGTTACAGAGTGCAGAGGTAGGATACTGGGGTGCAGAAGGTTAACCCAGAGAGCAAAGGTTGGAGACTTGGGTGGAGAAGGCATGTTACAGAGAGCAGAGTTTGGAGACTGAGGTGCTGAAGGATCGTTACAGAGAGCTGAGTTTAAAGACTGAGGTGCAGAAGGACTGTTACAAAGAGTAGAGTTTGGAGATTGGGGTTTAGAAGAACTGTTACAGAGAGCCAGAGGTTGGAGAATGGGGTGCAGAAAGCCTGTTACAGAGAGTAGAGATATGAGACTGAGATGCAGAAGGATTGTTACTAAGAGCAAAGGTTTGAGACTGGGGTTCAGAAGGACAGTTAGAGAGAGCACAGTTTTGAGACTGGTATGATGAAGAAATGTTGCAGAGAGCAGAGGTTTGAGACTGGGGTGCAGAAAGACTGTTGCAGAGAGCAGAGTTTGGAGACTGCGGTACAGAAGGACTGTTACAGAGAGTAGAGCTTGCAGACTGTGGTGGAGAAGGAATGTCACAGAGAGTACAGTTCGAAAATGGGGTGCAGAAGGATCTTATAGAGACCAGATGTTGGAGACTGGGGTGACAGAAGGACTCTTGCAGAGAGCAGACGTTGGAGACTGGGGTGCAGAAGGATCGTTGCAGAGAGTAGAGGTTGGAGACTTGGGTGTAGAAGGACTGTTGCATAGAGCAGATCTTTGAGACTGGGGTGAAGGAAGGACTGTGGCAGAAAGCAGAGGTTGTCGTCTGAGATGCAGAAGGACTTTTAGAGATAGCAGAGGTTGGAGACTGGGGTGCAGAAGGACCCTAACTGAGAGCAGAGTATGGAGACTGCGGTATAGAAAAACTGTTATGGAGAGCAGAGTTTGGAGACTAGGGTGCAGAAGGACTATTGCATAGAAAAGTGTTTGGAGACTGGGGTGCAGAAGAAATGTTGCAGTGCGCAGAGGTGTGAAACTGAGGTGCAGAGGGTCGTTGCAGAGAGAAGAGGATGGAGACTGGGGTGTAGCATGCCTGTTACAGAGAGCAGAAGTTGAAGACTAGGGTGCAGAAGGATCATAGCAGAGAGCAGAGTTTAGAGACTGAGTTGCAGAAGGATCTTTACATAGAGCAGAGGATGAAGACTGGGGTGCATAAGGACAGTTACAGATAGCACAGATGGAGACTGGGGTTTCAGAAGAAATTTTGCAAAGAGCAGAATGTGGAGACTGCGGTGCAGAAGGACTTTTGCAGAGAGCAGAGGTTGGAAACTGGCATGCAGAAGAACGGATAAAGAAAGCAGACGTTTGAGACTGGGGTGCAGAAGTACCATTACAGAGAAAAAAGTTTGGAAACTGCGGTACAGAAGGACTTTAACTGAAAGCAGATGTTGGAGACTGTGGGGCAGAAGGACTGATGCAGGGAACAGAGGTTGGAGACTGGGGTGCAGAAGGAATGTTTCAGAGAGCAGAAGGTGGAGACTGAGGTGCAAAAAAACTTTTGTAGAGAGCAGAGTTTGGAAACTGGGGTGCAGAAGAACTGTTACAGAGAGCAGAGTTTGGAGACTGGGGTGCAGAATAACTGATATGGAAAAAAGTGTTTTGAAACTGGGGTGCAGAAGGACTGTTGCAGAGAACAGAGGTTGGATTCTGGGGTTCAGTAGGACCGTTGCAGAGAGCAGAGATTAGAGACTGAGGTGCAGAAGGTCTGTTATATAGAGCAAAGTTTGGAAACCAGGGTGAAGAAGGATCTTACAGAGAGCAGAGTTCGGAGACTAGGGTGCAGAAGGACTGTTGCCAAGAGAAGAAGTTGGAGACTGAGGTGCAGAAGGATCATTGCAGAGAGAAGTGGTTGGAGACTGGGGTGCATTAGACCTGTTACAGAGAGCAGAGTTGTGGAGACTGGGGTGCAGAAGACCTGGTAGAGAGAAGAGGTAGAAGACTTGTGTGGAGAAGGATTGTTACAGATAGCACAGTTTGGAGACTGGGGTTCAGAAAGATCGTTGCAGAGATCGGAGGTTTCAGACTGAGGCTTACAAGGACTGTTACAGAGAGCAGAGGTTGGAGTCTGAGTTGGAGAAGGACTGTTTCAGAGAGCAGATATTGGATCCTGGGGTGCTGAAGGATCGTTGCCTGGAGCACAGGTTGGAGACTGGGGTGCAGAAGGCCTGTTACAGAGAGCAAAGATTGAATACTGGGGTGCAGAAAGACCATTAAAAAGAACAAAGCTTGGAGACGGAGGTGCAGAAGGACTTTTACAGAGAGCAGAGTTTGGATACTGGGGTACAGAAGGACTGTTACAGAGAGCAGAGTTTGGAGACTGAGGTGCAGAACAATCGTTGCAGAGAAAAGGTTGGAGACTGGGGTGCAGAAAACCTGTTAGAAAGAGCAGAGTTTGGAGACTGGTGTGCAGAAGACCTTGTACAGAGAGCAGAGGTTGGAGACTATGGTGCAGAAAGATTGTTACAGATAGCACAATTTGGAGACTGGGGTGCAGAATTATCGTTGCAGAGAGCAGAGGTTTCTGACTGAGGCTTAGAAAAACTGCTACAGAGAGCAGAGGATGAAATCTTAGGTTCAGAAGGACTGTTACAGAAAGCAGAGTTTGGCAATTGGCTTGCAGAAGGACCATTATAGAGAGAAGAAGTTGGAGTCTGGGGTTCAGAAACCTGTTACAGAGAGCACATTTTGGAGACTGGGTTGCAGAAGACCTTGTACAGAGAGCAGACGTTGGAAACTGAGATGCAGAAAGATTGTTACAGAGAGCAGAGGTTGGACACTGGGGTGCAGAAGGACTATTACAGAGAGCGGAGTTTGGAGACTGAGGTGCAGAAGGACTTATATAGAGAGCAGAGGTTGGATACTGAAGTGCAGAAGGACTGTTACAGAGAGCAGAGTTTGGATCCTGAGGTTCAGAAGGATTATTATAAAGAGCAGAGATTTTAGACTGAAGTGCAGAAGGACTCCTAAAGAGAACAGAGTTTGGAGACTGGGGTGCAGAAGGATCATTGCAGAGAGCAGAGGTTGGAGACTGAGGGGCCGAAGGATTGTTGCAGAGAGCAGAGGTTTCAGACTGTGATGCAGAAAGATCGTTACAGAGAGCAGAGGTTGGAGACTGGGGTGCAGAAGGACAGTTACAGAGAGCACAGATGGAGACTGGGTTACAGAAGAAATTTTACAGAGAGCACAAATGTTACAAAAGAACAGTTACAGAGAGCACAGATGGAGACTGGGGTGCAGAAGAAATGCAGAGAGCAGAAGTTTGAGACTGGAGTGCAGAAGGACTGTTACTGAGAGCCGAGGATGGAGACTGGGGTGAAGAAGAACTGATACAGAAAGCTGACGTTGGAGACTGGGGTGCAGACGGACTGTTACAGAGAGCAGAGTTTGGAGACTGCGGTACAGAAGGACTGTTACAGAGAGCAGAGGTTGGAGACTTAGGTGCAGAAGGACTGATGCAGAGAACAGAGGTTGGTTACTGGGGTGCAGAAGAACCGTTGCAGAGAGCAGAGTTTGGACACTGAGTTGCAGAAGGATTTTTACAGAGAGCAGAGGTTGGAGACTTGGGTGCAGAAGGACTGTTGCAGAGAGCAGAGGATGGAGACTGAGGAGAAGAAGAATCTTTGCAGAGAGAAGAGTTTTGAGACTGGGTTGCAGAAAGCCTGTTACAGAGTGCAGAGTTTGAAGAGTGGAGTGCAGAAGGTCTGTCACATAGAGCAGAGTTTTGAGCCTGGGGTGCAGAAGCAGTGTTACATATAGCACAGTTTCGAGACTGGGTTGCAGAAGGATCTTATAGAGAGCATTATAGTGTCTGAGGTTCAGAAGTTTTGTTACAGAGAGCAAAGTTTGGAAACTGGGGTGCAGAACGATTGGTGCAGAGAGCACAGTTTTCAGACTGAGGTCCAGAAGGACTGTTGCATAGAGCAGATATTGGATCCTGCGGTGCTGAAGGATCATTGAAGAGAGCACAGGTTGGAGACTGGGGTGCAGAAGGCCTGTTACAGAGAGCAGAGGTTGAAGACTGTGGTGCAGAAGACCTGTTACAGAGACTAGAGTTTTCAAACTGGGGTGCAGAAAGACTGTTACAGAGAGCAGAGTTTTAAGAATGGTTTTCAGCAGTTTCTTACAGAGAGCAGATTTTTGAGACTGAGGTTCAGAAGGACTTTTATAGAGAGTAGAGGTTGGAGACTTAGGAGAAGAAGGACTGTTGTAGACAGCAGAGGTTGGAGACTGAGGACCAGAATGATTCTTACAGAGATCAGAGGGTGGAGACTGGGGTGCAGAAGAAGTGTAATAGAGAGCAGAGTTTTGAGATTGGGGTGCAGACAAACTGTTACCGAGAGCAGATGTTGGAGACTGGGGTGCAGAAGGACTGTTGCAGAGAGCAGAGTTTGGAGACTTAGGTGCAGAAGGACTGCTACAAAGAGCAGTGGTTGGAAACTGGGGTGCAGAAGAACCATTGCAGAGAGCAGAAGTTGGAACCTGGGGAGAATAAGAATCATTGCAGAGAGCAGATGTTGGACACTGGGGTGCAGAAGGACTGTTACAGAGAGCAGAGTTTTAAGAATGGGTTGCAGAAGGATTTTACAGAGAGCAGATTTTGGAGACTGAGGTGCAGAAGGACTTTTACAGAGAGTAGACGTTGTAGACTTAGGAGCAGAAGGACTGTTGTAGAGAGCAGAGGTTGGAGACTGAGGTCCAGAATGATTGTTACAGAGATCAGAGTGTGGAGACTGGGGTGCAGAAGAAGTGTTACAGAGAGTAGAGTTTGGAGATTGGGGTGCAGGAAAACTGTTACCGAGATCAATGTTTGGAGACTGGGGTGCAGAATGACTGTTGCAGAGAGCAGAGTTTGGAGACTTAGGAGCAGAAGGACTGTTGTAGAGAGCAGAGGTTGGAGACTGAGGTTCAGAAGGATTGTTACAGAGATCAGAGTGTGTAGACTGTGGTGCAGAAGGAGTTTAACAGAGAGCAGAGTTTGGAGAGTGTGGTGCAGAAAAACTGTTACCGAGAGCAGATGTTGGAGACTGAGGTGCAGAACGATCGTTGCAGAGAGCAGAGGTTGGAGACTGGAGTGCAGAAGGACCGTTGTAGAGAGGAGATGTTGGACACTGGGGTGGAGAAGGACTGTTACAAAGAGCAGACGTTAGAGACTGAGGTGAAGAAGGATTGTTACAGAGCGCAGAGGTGGAGACTGGGGGGCAGAAGGACTACTACAGAGAGCAAAGGGTGGAGACTGAGGTGCAGGAGAACTTTTACAGAGAGCAGAGTTTGGATACTGGGGTGCAGAAGCACTGCTACAGAGAGCAGAGCTTGGAGACTGGGATGAAAAAGGATCTTCCAGAGAGCAGATTCTGGAGACTGGTGTGCAGAAGGACTGTTGCAGAGAGCAGAGTTTGGAGACTGAGGTGCAGAAGGATCCTTGCAGAGAGAAGAGGTTGGAGACTGGGATGGAGAAGGACTGTTACAGATAGGAGAGGTTGGAGTCTGACGTGCAGAAAAATCGCTTCAGAGAGTAGAGGTTGGAGACTGGGGTGCAGAAAGACCGTTACAGAATGCATAGGTTGGATACTGAGGTGCAGAAAGACTTTTACAGAGAGGAGAGGTTGGAGACTGGGGTGTCAAATGATTCTTACAGAGAGCAGAGGATGGAGACTGGGGTGCAGAAGGAGTGTTCCAGAGATCAGAGTTTGGAGATTGGGGTTCAGACGAACTGTTACACAGAGCAGAGTTCGGAGACTGTGGTGCAGAAGGCCTGTTACAGAGAGCAGAGTTTGGAGATGAGGTGCAGAAGATCGTTACAGAGAGCAGAGGTTAAAGACTGAGGTTCAGAAGGACTGTTACAGATAGCAGATTTTTGACACTGATATGCAGAAGATCTGTTACAGAGAGCAGAGCTTGGAGTATGTGGTGCAAAAGGACTGTTGCAGAGAGAAGAGTTTGAAGACTGGGGTGCAGAAGCATCGTTGCAGAGAGCAGAGGTTGGAGACTGAGGTGCAAAAGGATCGCTAAAGAGAGCAGAGTTTGGAGACCAGGGTGCAGTAGCATAGTTACAGAGAGCACAGTTCGGAGACTGGGGTGCAGAAGCAATGTTGCAGAGTGCAGAGTTTGGAGACTGGGATGCAGAAGTACTGTAGCAGAGAGAAGAGGTTGGAGACTTGGGTGTAGAAAAAACTGTTGCAGAGAGCAGATGTTGAAGACTGGGATGCAGAAGGATCCTTGCAGAGAGCAGAGGTTGGAGACTGGGGTGTAGAAGGACTTTTGCAGAGAGCAGAGGTTGGAGACTGGGGTGCAGAAGGACTGTTAAAGAGAGCAGAGGTTTTACACTGGGGTGCAGAATAACTGATACAGAAAGTAGAGTTTTTAGTCTAGGGTATAGTAGGACTGTTACAGAGAACAGATTTTGTAGCCTGGGGTGCAGAAGGAATGTTGCGGAGAACAGAAGTTGGAGACAGGAGTGCAAAAGGGCCGTTGCAGAGAGATGAGGTTGGAGACTGAGGGGCAGAAGGCCTGTTACAGAGAGCAGAGTATGGACACTGGCTTGCAGAAGACCTGTTACAGAGAGCAGAGGTTGGAGACTTGGGTGCAGAAGGATTGTTATAGATAGCACAGTTTGGAGACTGGGGTGTATAAGGATCGATGCAGAGAGCAGAGCTTTAAGACTGATTCTTAGAAGGAGTGTTACAGAGAGGAGAGATTGGAGTCTGAGGTCCAGAAGGACTGTTTTAGAAAGCAGAGGTTGGTAATTGGGGTGCAGATGGACCGGTACAAAGATAAAAGGTTGTAGACTGTGATACAAAAGGACTATTACAGAGAGCAGAGGTTGGATACTGGGTAGAAGAAGGATCGTTGCAGAGAGCAAATGTTGGAGACTGGGGTGCAGAAGGACTGTTAGAGAGAGCAGAGGATGGAGACTGAGTTGTAGAAGGACAGTTACAGAGAGCACAGGTTGGAGAGTGGGGTGCAGAAGAAATGTTGGAGAGAGCAGAGTTTGGAGACTTGGGTGCATAAGGACTGATGCAGAGAGCAGAATTTCAAGACTGGGGTGCAGAAGTATCGTTGCAGAGAGCAGAGGATGGAAACTAAGGTGCAGAAGGATCGTTACACAGAGCAGAGTTTGGTTCCTGGGGTGTAAAAGGACTGCGGCAGAGAACAGAGGTTGGAGACTGAGGTGCAAAAGAACTGATACACAGAGCAGAGGTTGGAGACTGGGGTACAGAAGAACTGATACACAAAGCAGAGGTTGGAGACCGGGGTTAAGAAGGACCGTTACAGAGAGAAGAGTTTGGAGACTCCACAAGAGTAGGACTTTTACACAGAGCAAAGTTTGGAGACCGTGATGCAGAAGGACTGTTGCAGAGAACAGAGGGTGGAGACTGGGGTGCAGAAGGATTCTTACAGTGAGCAGAGTTTGGCCACTGGGGTGCAGAAGGACCCTTGCAGCGAGAAAATGTTGGAGACTGGCATGCAGAAGGACTGTTAGAGAGAGCAGAGTTTGGAGACTGAGGTGCAGAAGGATCGTTTCAGAGAGTAGAATTTGGGGACTGGGGTGCAGAAGGACTGTTATAGATTGCAGAGGTTGGAGACTGAGGTGCAGAAGGACTTTTACAGAGAGGAGAGGTTGGAGACTGTGGTGTCAAAGGATTCTTACAGAGAGCAGAGGATGGAGACTGGGGTGCAGAAGGAGTATTACAGAGAGCAGAGTTTGGAGATTGGGGATCAGAAGAACTGTTACAGAGATCAGAGGTTGGAGACTGTGGTGCAGAAGGCCTGTTACAGAGAACAGAGTTTGGAGATGAGGTGCAGAAGGATCACTACAGAGAGAAGAGGTTGGACACTGATGTACAGAAGGACTGTTACAGAGAGCAGAGGTTGGAGACTGGGATGCAGAAAAATCTTTGCCTTGAGCAGAGGTTGGACACTGAGGTGCAGAAGAATCGCTACCGAGAGCAGAGTTTGGAGACCTGTATGCAGTAGGATAGTTACAGAGAGAACAGGTTAGAGACTGCAGTGCAGAAGAAAAGTTGCAGAGAGCAGAGGTTGGAGACTGGGGTGCAGAAGGACTTTAGCAGAGAGGAGAGGTTGGAGACTGTGGTGTAGAAGGACTTTTTCAGAGAGCAGACGTTGGATACTGGGATGCAGAAGGATCGTTGCAGTGAGCAGATGTTGGAGACTGGCGTATAGAAGGACTTTTGCAGAAAGCAGAGGTTGGAAACTGGGGTGCAGAAGGACTGATACAGAGAGCAGAGCTTTTAGACTGGGTTGCAGAATAACTGATACAGAAAGTAGAGTTTAGAGACTGGGGTGCAGAAGGACCGTTGTAGAGAGGAGATGTTGGAGACTGGGGTGCAGAAGGACTGTTACAGAGAGCAGAGGTTGGAGACAGAGGTGCAGAAGGATCGTTACAGAGAGCAGAGGTTGGAGACTGGGGTGCAGAAGGATTCTTACAGAGAGTAGAGGATGGAGAGTGGGGTGCATACAAAGTGTACAGAGAGCAGAGTTTGGAGATTCTGGTTCAGAAGAACTGTTAAAGAGAGCAGAGTTTTAAGACTGGGGTTCAGAAAGATTTTACAGACAGCAGAGGTTGGAGACTGAGGGCAGAAGGACTGTTGCAGAGAGCAGAGGTTTGAGACTGAGGTGTAGAATGATCGTTTCAGAGAGAAGAAGTTGGAGACTGGGGTTAAGAAGGCCTGTTACAGAGAGCAGAGGTTGGAGACTGGGGTGCAGGAGGACTGTTACAGATAGCACAGTTTATGGACTGAGGGGCAGAATGATATTATAGAGAGCAGAGTTTGGAGACTGAGGTGCAGAAGGAATGTTACAGAGACCAGAGTTTTGAGACTGGTTTGCAGAATGATTGTTGAAGAGAGCAGAGTTTTCAGACTTAGGTGCAGAAGAACTGTTGCAGAGAGCAGATGTTCGAGAGTGGGGTGCAGAACGACTCTTTCAGAGAGCAGAACTTGGAGACTGGGGTGCAGAAGGATTCTTGCAGGGAGCAGAGGTTTGAGACTGGGGTGCAAAAGGCCTGTTACAGATATCACAGTTTGGAGACTGTTGTGCAGAAGGATATTATAGAGAGAAGAGTTTGGAGACTGAGGTGTAGAAGGACTCTTACTAAGAGCAGAGGTTGGAGACTGGGGTTCAGAATGATTGTTGCAGAGAGCAGAGTTTTCAGACTGAGGTACAGAAGGAGTGTTGCAGAGAGCAGATGATCGCAACTGGGGTGCAGAAGGTGTGTTTCAGAGAGCAGAACTTGGAGACTGGGTTGGAGAAGGATTGTTGCAGGGAGCAGAGGCTGGAGCCTGGGGTGCAGAAGGACTGGTATAGAGAGAAGCGGTTTTAGACTGGTGTGCAGAAGGCCTGGTACAGAGAGTAGATCTTTGACACTGTGGTGCAGAATGATTGCTGATAGCTGGTTAGCCTGCTTCTGGACACTTTCTTTTCTGCACAGTCCATCAGGCCCTCTCTCCTCACCCTGCTCTCTTTTGGCTTTATGAGCACCTGTGACTTCCACAGTCACTCCCAAGCCATGACTTTCAGGCCTATCTCCTGGGAACCTGTCCTGCTGCCTCCTGGAATCTCCTCAGGGAGACCCCGCAGGTACCCAGACTCCAGGCCCAACCTCTTTTCCTCTTTTCCTCTCCCCAGACACTCTCCTTCTCATTTTTTTTATGTTTTAATGAGTGATCCCACTGCCACTCAGATACCCCACAGACCAGGTCCCCTCTTGTGTCCTCATCACCAGGACTTTAAGTGCTCCACCCAGGGCTCCTCTTCAGAGCATTTCCCCAAGCTACAAATGTCACATCATCAGTTACCCGATATTTCCTTTTAATCTTGTTTTGGCACCCGATTACTCTCCTAGACCTCATGAAGGAATTCTAACCAAAGCACATTGACTGTAGGTACTATTATGGCTTAGAAATAAGGTATCCCCCCACCAAAAGCTCAGGGTCAGCCACAGTAGCAGTGTACAGAGGTGAAATGATTAGACTGTTAGACTTGTGACCTAATCTGTGGATCCATCCATTTTGTGGGTTAATTATCTGAAAGGCCCACTGTACTGAGAGGAGTGTTGGCAGGTGGAATGTGGCCGGGGACATGCCCTGGGGAATCACATCTTGTCTGCTGTGAACTGTCTCCTCCTGTCCCCTTTCCTGTCCCAACCGTCTGGATGCCATGAGCTAGGAATGCTTCCCCCCTTGTTCCCTTCCACCTCGGCGTCCCACCTCATCTCAGGCCGGCAGCAATGGGTCAGCTGGACCCTGACCAAACCTCCAAGCCAGGAGGCCAGAGTGCATCTCCCCCTCCGGGTTGTTCTGGTCAGGCCTGTGGTAAATGTGGCAACCGTGGACTGACTCAGGGTGTAGGTGTTATGAGTGGATTGGACACACAACAATTTTCTAAATCCACAGATTCTGTCATTTTCAGAGCTCAAGTCATTTCCTTCTGGAAGGCCTGTTTCCAGCCTGCCCTCACCTAGAATGTAGTCTACTAGTGATTACTGAGATTCTCCAGCCGTCCTGGTCCTGCCCATTTGCACACCACAGCTAGCTCCTAGGCAGCCAGAACCATGGACCTCCTGCTGCCCACTGAGGAGAGAAGAGAGATTTTCTGAGGACCCTGTTAGAAGTCCACTCTTATTTTTTTTACGGACCACACTCAGAGGGCATGTTTCAGGCAGTCCTTCACATGCGTCAGACTCACAATGATTTTTGTGATTCTCTCCCACGCTCCAATAACCACGGCTCTACTCCCTACTTCTCTGAGATCAACTTTTCAGCTTCCACAAAGATGTGAAAAAATGCTATTTCTCTTTATGTGTCTGGCTTATTTCACTTAATATAATGTCTCCCATTAGCTACTTTTAAATAGAAACTGCACAACAAATTCTTTTACGTCAGATTTAAATTTTATTCTGAAGAGATAATTCGAAATGGTCACATATGTTTATGTAGGAAAATGTTCACTAAATATTTATAGGACTGGAGATGATCTGAATGTTTAGCCAAAGAGGAGAGATTAAGTTTATTTAAGAGAGATGTAAGCTTATTGATCATCTCAATAGATGCAGACAAAGCATTTAACAAAATATAGCACCCCTAACTGTCAACACAGTAGAAACACTAGGGACAGAAGGAACTTTGTAAAAGCATTGTAAAAGCTATCTATGCTAAACCCAAGGCAGCATCATTCTAAGTAGAGAAAGGTGCTTTCTACATATACATACAGGTGCAGTCCCCTGTGGTAAACTTCCATGTGCACATAACATGATATGCGTAAAGACCTTTCACATTCCCTCCCTTCACAAACCTCTATGCCCTCTCATTCTCCTTCTACTCCACTGATCTTCCCTGTATACTTAAGATAGCCAGTCTAACCCCACTTCATCAACTTCTTTCCTCTATTTTGCTCTGGCCCTGATAATTTCAGCATTGTACAGGAATAGTTAACTTCTGCCTTTCTGAACACAGAGATCAAGATTGATGTAAAATGAGAAAAACTCTACATTGGAAAACACTGAAGGCAACACCGACTGCTTCTGCAGATGATGACTCTGCTTTGTAATTGTTTTTCTTAACATTTGCAATGAAAATGAACTTCTCCAAAAATCCTATGTTTACATAAAAGGACAACAGGAGACAGAGATTACTTTGATAGTGAAAAATGACTTCACACCATGATGACGTCGAATGGCTTTCTGTTGGCTTCTAGCATTTTTCTGGTTACTCCCACCCACCATCACCCCTGCAAATGTGTGCGGCTCCATGGGTCTGATTTCCTGAGACCAGTCCCACACGTTATCAGTCTCCAGACTGCTTTTCATTCGATATTATTGGCCATGTTGCTGCAGATTAACAAGCCTGTTTGGAGTGCTCTCAGTCCATTCTCATCATGGTCTTTTTTTCTCTGTTTTGTAGCTATGACAACATTGGAAATAAGCAATCAATCATTTGTCACTTAATTCATCTTCTTGAAATTTTTCAAGCACTTCAACCTACAGGGCTGGTTCTTCCTGCTCTTTCTGGTCATTTACCTGACCACTCTCCTGGAGAACATGCTCATAATATTGACCACCAGGGTCAGTCCTGCTCTTCACACACCAATGTACTTTTTTCTCAGCAATTTGAGCTTTTTGGACGTCTGCTACACATCCACCACCCTCCCAGTACTGCTGCTGAACTTCTTTTGGGAGAAGAAGGCCATTTCTTATGAGGGCTGCCTTTCCTAGATCTTCTTTTTGTTGACAAGTGCTGGCATAGAAGGATTCTTACTGGCTGTGTGGCCAGTATGACTGCTGTGTGGCCACCTGCCGTCCTCCTCAGTATTCAATCATCCTGAGTGTGAAGGTCTGTGTTGGCCTGGTGACTGGGTCCTGGCTGTGTGGGCTGGTGAATATGGTCACACACACGGAGCTGGCCATCACACTCACACTGTGTGGGCCCCACCAGATCAGCCACTTTCTCTGTGACACCCCATTGCTCCTGAAGCTCTCCTGCTCAGACACCTCTGTCAACGAATCTGCGGTACACGTTGTCAGTTCCACCATGGGCCTGAGCTTATGCCTCTTCACTGCAGGCTCCTACGCACTCATCATGGCGGCCATCCTGGGAATTTCCTCTTCCCAGGGCAGAAGGAAGGCCTTCTCCACCTGTGCGTCCTCCCTCACTGTCGTGGTGGTGTTCTATGGAACAGCAAACTTCCACTATGACAGGCCCAGAGAAGACTGGACATGGACACCCTGGTCTCTGTGCTCTTCTGTGTGGTGACCCCCATGTTGAAGCCCATCATTCACAGCCTGAGAAGCAACGAGGTCCAGAGTACCCTGAGGAAGCTGGCTGGGAGACAGACTGTATAGTGTGATTAGAACTAGATGATGGTTTCATTCTAGGAAATGTCTTAGTTCTAGAAATATGTGAACTCTTCAGCAGCCATTACAAGAGCACTCTCTCCATACACAGTGTCTCATGACCACTGTGGTGCCCCTCCAACCAGGGGAAACACACTGTGCTAAGTATGTGACACTTTGTGACCTCACCTAGGTTCTCTAATCCACAGGTATTTCAGAATATTTTTATTACTTTTTTCTCCAAAAAAATCCTATACCCAAAGCAGTCAATCTCCTTTCCCCCAATATTGCAGCTCTAGCCAACACTAGTGAATGTGAAGTGCTATGTGCAATGTGACTTTGACTTGCATTTTCCTAATGGATCTTGATTCTAAGTTTTAAATAAACACCATTTCTGTGTTTCTTCTTCACATGTAGAAAGACCCATGTATACACTCGAGTTTCTGTGGATATTTTTATGAAGTAATACCATATACGCCTTTTGGATCTGACTCCTTTCACTTAGGATGTTTGCAATTTTAAGTTATATTGTAGCTTGTAAAAGTATTTTAGTTTATTCCTCCTTATTGTGACTGATTTCCATCTTATAAAAATGCCACATTTTTTTGTTCATTACCCAGTGCATAGTAATTTTTACTTTGTGTCTGTGTGTATGTCGTACTGCAGATTGAACCCGGAGCCTCCTGCACACTAAACAATGTTCTACCACTAAGCCAAAGCCCCACCCTTTTAAAAATTTTGTTTTGAGACAGTGTCTTGCAAATTTGCCCAGGTTGTCCCTGAATTTGTGATCCTCCCGCCTCAGCTTCTTGAGTAGCTAGATTACAGACCTGCCTGGTCATTTCACTTTTTGACTAATATGAATAAGATTCGTATATATAATATGAACATTATATATAATATAAACATTATATGAACATTCATGTACAAGTCATTTGTGGACACCTTTTTTATTTATCTTGAGTTTGTAAGTAGGAGTGGAAGAGGTGGATCGTTAACTCCATATTTAACTTTCTGAATAATTTCCAGATTATTTTCAGACCAGTGGAACCAGCTTACCTCATTATTAAAAGTGGTGAATAAAGCTTCTGATTTCCTCACTCCCTTATCAACACATCATTATCATTCCTTTTATTGTGAAGACCCTGGAATGTGTGAAGTGCTTCATCAAATTGCTTTAGCTTTGCGTTACCCTGATGGCTAATCATTCTAAGATCTTTTAGGAGTACTGTTAATGTGTCTCTTCTAAGCTTGAGGAAAACCCAATTGTATTATGGGAAATTTTAAGTTTTAGAGACTTACATCTTTATCTAATACTTTTATTTATATTTTTGTGCAGTAAAATACTGCAAGACTTTCAAGCTTGTTGACTTTTCTTTATCTGTGCCCGAAAGAGCTGTTTGATGACTCTTTTTTTCCCTACTTTTAAACTCCATTGCAAACAATGTCTTCACCTGGTCATGAGCATCAGTAGGATCATAAAATTAAGGGGCACGAAGTCATGCAGGGTTTGGTAAGGGATCAGCCCTTAGCAAGAGTGGATCAGCTGAAGATAGTGGGGATGCTTTTAATATTGTGGCTTCTGATATCTGTCCATCTGGAAAAGTATGTAACATGAAGGAAAAACTTCATATGCCGTGCGAAATCCATCCCAATAAGTGTACACCCACCCTGACCCCTTCTCTCCCTAGTGGGAAGGGAAGGCAGTCTTGAGGGTTTCAGCCACCCAGAATTTCTTAGCAGAAATCTCACTCTGAACTTCGCTAACCTACATCCCAGAAGAGAGAGGACGCTGATCTTCTCGCCTGCATGCTGGGAACAGGTGATTGCCAAGACATTAATGAATCCAAAAGCAAATTAACTGCTCTCCATTGTTGCAGTTCAACTCAAGCCGTTGCCCTTGAGTTGTGTTTGCACACTGAGGAGTCCCAGAGCAGCTACAGAGAAAAGGCATGATACATATTCCCAACTGGTCGGCCCCAAACCTCTATAAAATAAATAAATTGTGAGAGATCAGAGGATTTTGACTCATTCATGAGGCCACAGATATGAAACAGGCAACTCTCCGAATAACAGGTTCGTTCTCTAGTGAATGGAAACCAAAAGCCAGTTTTACCAAGAGCTTTCTTTGGAGCCAAGGTGCTAGTATGGAGAGCAGCAAGGGCCACACAAAAACCAGAAATCTACTACTCTCTGTGAGACTTGCTGGTAAGTAGTTTATTTACCATCACAATTTTCAAAAACACTATAACAGAATCAGGATATACCTACACCTTAAAAACATATTACAGAATATTGTACATATTTTCATTACCATTTTGATGGCATTTATGTAATGACCTATCATAGCACCTTTTCTATGTGTGTCTAAGTTTCCACAATACTACTTGTATTGCCAGAGTAGAAATAACTTAAGAGGTTATCACAAAACCTGAGGGATTTAGCATGATGCCTCCAGTACTGGAAGAAAACCCAAAACATAAAGAGAAACCCTGGGATTCCTAAATTCCTTAAGTGAGATGATGAGTGTGGAAAATTACTTATGGTAAACAATAGATAATGCTAAGTGTTAATCGTCTGCTTTTGATTAGCAGGACAGAAAAGAATAATTTTTAGGGAGAAAGTATAGGGACACATTCCCATTATGATACAATATAGCATAACAATAGACCTACCAAAATATATGTTTAAGTAAAAATCATTATTGTAGTAGAAGTTATGTTTAGAAACGTATTCATTCACTAACTAGGGGTTTTCATCTTTATCTTACAACACATGGATGCTTGGGGAGGGGAGTTGCAAGCAATTTATTAACTGTAATATATCCCTGAAGATTGTGAGTAATCTACTTCATACACAACCCCCTCCTTTAAAAATATTATATTTTGGGGTCACTCATAAGTGACTTCATTCTCAGTCACCTGACTTTGAGATGACTGATTGGGAAAGAAAGATGCAGAGCTGCTTGTTCTGTGGGAACTGAGCCAATGGTCTCCATAAGGGATATGTTTAGGAGACAGGAGACACTGAGTTCCTCAGAAGCCGCTGGGCTATGCTGCCTCACTTATACCCACAGAGGCTGTATTTTTCTCAGCAAGATATCTGGACCAGAACCACTGAACAGAAATGTCCTCTCGCCTCTGTCAAGTCTCTGTTAGATCCTTTAGGTCCCACACAGTACCATCTTTAAAGAATCTTTTAAAAACTCTGCTCCATGGATGTACTTGACAGACCTTCTTCTTTCTTCAAACCTTGACTGAGTGCACATTTACACAAGGTGTTGCCCTAGTGTTTAGAACACAATTGAGAGGCCCAACTGGGACCTGGAGGAGTGCATATTCAAGATGGAATGAGGGGCTTTGACAATTATTAAGTGCTCCATTCCCAGAGCTGCCCAAGCAAACACTAAGAAAAAATAATGATAATTTGTAGATTACATAGAATTGTTACCAAGTTTCCTGCACATATTGAGTTCATCTTCCCATTAGATTGTAAGTTGGTTGAAGGACAGTGTCGGAGACCAGCTCCAACAAGGGGTCTCAGGAGACGAACGGATGGTGAGGAGTCAGCGAAAGAGGGGGTGGAGAAACAACACAGACACCAAAGTGAAGGTGTTGATCCCAATCATTACTTGTGAAGTTGATCATATGTACTTTTCATTTTGGCAGGCTTACAGTACTTTGTGGTTACAAAACAGGAATCATTATTCAAACAAAACACAATATTACGTAGCTACAATTAGAATACAAGAATGTATCTTGGCTTATGCATAAGCAAGCATTTGTACTTTCAGTTCGAGTTTTGCTTTGAGCTGTTTCTGCTTAGTTAACTTTTAATAATAGTTACAAATGTCCCAAAATATTGGCCTTTACCTTGACTATTCTTTCTTCACTTACTGACTGGAACCGGTGCCATGGTTATGGCAAGTAGTTGATTTGTTATTACTTGTAATCAATCAAAAGTAAGAGAACAAACCATTGTGCACAGGAACAAGAACAAATTGCCCAGTACTAAGCACTAATCTATCTTCTTAACATTAATTTTCCTTCTCTAGATTTTAATTTAATTTCTCAAAAACTTCCTTCACAGGAATACAGGGAGTTTTTCTTTAGACATTAACAATTTACACTCCACAGCTGAATCATTGCATTTAGAGCAAACAGATCTATGCTTTAGAAGTAGTTGCATTAATTGGGAAAGTCATGATTTTTCCTTTATACTTAATGGTCATATGAGGAATTAGAACTATACTTATTAAAGGAATAGAAAAACAAATCAACCCATTCCCAGAAACATACTGCGCTTCTCCAGAAGATGGACGCCTTGCGCCATCCACCTCAGTAGGGCCTTTCCATTGCCTGAGTCAGGGGAGAGGCGCAGCAGGACAGGGATCAGATTTTATCCTCTTTGGGTTTCTTAGTAGATCTGGCTTAGGACTAAATTAGACCCTGTATAGGAACAAAATTGGTTTGAATTGAAACTAACCACTAACAAAAAAAAGAAATTTTAAAATCCTAAATGGAAAAGAGAATTTTTTATTTTGAAGAATTTTATAACTAGAAGTCTCTGACATATTGTAAGAGGTAATAATTTGTCTTCCCTTTCTTCTTTATGCTAGAAGAAGCACAGGTGAAATAAAAAGAACTGAAAGAGATGGCACAGTGGTGCATGCCTGTAACCCAGCAGCTCAGGAGGCTGAGGCAAGAGGATAGTGAGTTCAAAGACAGCCTTAGCAAAAATGAGGCACCAAGAAACTCAGTGAGACCCTGTCTCTAAATAAAATATAAAATAGGGCTGGGGATGTGGCTCAGTGGTCAAGCCCCTGAGTTCAATCTCTGGTAACTGCCCCCCTACACCCCGGCCCCAAAAAAACAGAACTGAAAGAGATGTTAAATGCTGAATTGAGTGCTGAATCTCCAAGACAGGAGGGAGGCTTTTTCCTGGTGAATTTGTTAAGATTTTAAACCTACCAGTTAGGGGCAAGGGCATCCTTGCTTGTTAGGTGAAAGAGCCCAGCCTCCCCCAAAGTGTGTTCTTGGACCAGCATCACTGGGAACACTTGGAAC
The DNA here is from genome assembly GCF_052094955.1 of Ictidomys tridecemlineatus. Classification (NCBI taxonomy): domain Eukaryota; kingdom Metazoa; phylum Chordata; class Mammalia; order Rodentia; family Sciuridae; genus Ictidomys; species Ictidomys tridecemlineatus. The sequence continues at coordinate 85,529 of NW_027526198.1, forward strand.
TCACTGACTGAGGCCAACTGTTCTGCACAATGACCTCTGATCTTTCCCTTGGCTCCAAATACCCACACCACATGGAAGGATATGAGGACAACTCTGGGCCAGGCCAGATATCTCATAGATTTCACAGTAATAAATTCACATTGCCACAAGCACCTGAAATCCTTCAAATATTTTTCTGAATAAATTGACCTTGTACTGTGTGTGTGTGTGTGTGTGTGTGTGTGTGTGTGTGTGTGTGTGTGTGTTTTAAGCAATTTTCTGGGCAACATGAAAATTGGATTTAAAAATTTTAATCATTGCTTGTGCTATTGAGATCAAATAGGAATCATTGTTTCCCTGATGTGCATAATGGTTTTCATGATCACACCATTCTTCCTCGTTTTGGTCATGCCCATTTTTTTTTCATTTGAGGAAATGAATACCTAAGTTTAGTCAGGAAAACATTTCATTTATTGCCAAAGCAAAATAAAAAAAAAATTTCTTTAAAGACTCTAGACTTATTTATTTTATGTTGTTTATATTTAGATTTTAAAATTAGTTGTGCTTAACTGAAGAACCAACTTTCTATTGAAATTTAAATACTTTAAGCTTATTAAGGCCCTGAGATTTGGAATTTTAATGAAAGCTGTGTTGGCCTATTAATCATGTGCAATGAATTATCAGAACCAAAGACAAGAATGTCTGGGCATTGAAGATAATAAGACAGTTTACTAATATATGGTATTATCATCAGGTTACAAAGTATCACTATAAATAAGAGTTATTACATGATAAATTTTCTGTGTCAATTTTTTTTGTTTCTTAAATCATAAATGTTGATAGAAATTAAATGTACAAATTAATGTACATTATGCAAATTAATGGGATTCATTGATGTTTCCCTACTTGCATTTATATATTGTGCATTAATTTCAATTCTTTTTTTTTTGTAAAATGGCGATAATAGGTTATCTTATAGGTTGTTGTGTAAACCAAATAAGTTAATGCATGTAAAAGTCTTATAGGCGTTTAATAAGTGTTAGGAATTTTATCTAATGTGTGTCTCTATTCGTTACTCAATTTTAAAACTCCTGATTTGATTCAGGTATCTAAAAATTTATCTTTTCAAAGAAATTCACTGAGTTTTGATAGAATGGATTATCCGGAATTCAATCTAATTTTTACAGAAAACATGCCACTTTTAAACTACATTAAACAAGGTTTTGAAAGTCAGGCATTTATGTGTATTGAAGCAATCTAAGAAGACTCACACTCAAATTATTTTTCTATGAATTATGCCCTAGATGATTATGATGATTATGGTTATTATTATTGCAGAGCAGAGGGTTTACTATTAAGTTGATCTACTTCCTATGCTGCATTATATAAATTCTAAGGAGCAAGTACATATTGTGTCACAAAGTGTCATTCATGAGTTATGATTGTTAATAATGGATTCTAATGGTGACCATGATGATGATTCAATCTAATGCCCTACATTAATAAAGAGCATAAAAGATAAGGAAAATTGTTTGGGTATCATCCTTCAGCCTACCCCACACCCGTGACCTACAAGAAATTAGCCAGTAAAACCAAGGAAAAACTTATATGTAGATAAAATTATATAAACATACATTGGGAGATTTTTTTAATGCCCCATGAAATTGTCCCTCCTGAACTGACCTTTATATTTAAGAACTTTACAATAGCAGTATGCACAACTTCAGAGATTGTATTTTTAAATCCCTGAACATTTACATTTAGTTTTCCCATTTACACATCCACAGACCATGTACCAATTTCCCATAGTAAAATCTGCTGGAACTGCCTTCTATGTGGAATTTTATTTCTTTTTCTGAAAACATCTAGATATCTACATATAAAAGAGATTGTCATATTGATCTTTTTGATACGAGGAGTTAAAAGAAAGTACATGTCACTTATTTCTAAATGACGTGAAGTTCATCCAGGTAGTTGATAGAGAAAACAGAGAACGTAAAAAATGTCAAGTACTTGTAGCTTCCAGCTCCATCTCAAAGTTGATTTATTGTAAATCAATGCTAATAAGGTAACTTCTTGTTCAGGGAAATTATTTAGAAAAAGTGATACCTACAACTGAACTAGATAGTGTGGTGTTTTTAGTCATTTCTGGATAAACTTTTACTACAATTTTCGTGAACACCAAGTATCACCAGAATCCCTACTTTCTCTATTTTCTTGTCTACTTTCTCTATTCTCCTGGGGGATTTCATATTCACCCTTTGCTGTAACAGTTGCCTTAAAGACAATGACTCCCAAATCCACACCTGCAGTTCTAGGCTGTCTGTGAAGGGCATTTCCACGTGATTATTCCATAGATAACTCACATTCAACATTACTCAAATCAAATCCACTAAAGCCTCCTCTACATCTGCTATTCCTCACATATTCCTGTTGTCCTGAGTGATCCCAACAGCTAGCCAGCCTGCCCAAACTGATTTGTTGTCTTTACCGTGTCCTCTTCAACTAGGACTTTAAAGTTCTCCATATCCTTCTCCCACCTTCAACACAGCACGTCTTCAGATACAGACCACTTCATTTTGATCTTGTTTTAGCACTCAGATTACTCTTATGAACTAAACATGTGTGTCTAAAACCTGGGGAACCAGGTTTGACAGTTATCGACCTCTGCTCCTTGGACTCACATGCACAATTCCATGAGTGGGTCTATCTGCGTGTTCTAGACCTAGAGATCTGATGATTTTCAAAAACCCAGTCTATCTCCCTCCAGATGTCCCTATTTTCAATCTGCACTCACCTGAAAGAGATTTATAGTCCCCTATTGTTGATACTCTGCAATCATTGATGTCCATGCTCATACCCAAGCCTGGCTTCCAGAGAAACACCTGGGCTCTCTCACCCATGGCATGTTGGGTGGTGGGATGATTTCTGAGGTTTCTATTGCCAAATACCTTGCTTAGAAATCAGGCCTGACACATCTTCACTGAGCCCATTCTCGGCCCCATAGGCTGATACCCTGCCACATCCCCTGAAGTAGCAGGCTCTTCAGAATGACCCAGGGCTTGGCAGGATCCACTGGTACTATCCCACCAGCCCCTTTAAGCCTAGCTTGAGTCTCCATAGAAACAGGGTACATCTCTATGGAAATGGGCTCCCTCCTCGCGCCCCAGTGTGATGCAGCTCTCAGAGAAGCTCAATAGTGAGAGTCTTTCCATTTATAGCAATTAGGATAACCAAGTTTTCTGAGCTTGCTGAGCCTTAGATGGCAGATTCCTGCTATATTCTTTGAGATTTCTGCCATCAGTGTTGCCTGAGATGCCAACTTACCATCCCACTAACTATAAGACAGTTTTCTCAGTCAAGACCAATCCCCCAACCAATAACACACACACACACACACACACACACACACACACACACACACACACACATGCACACGCCCATCCATCATGGTGAGCAAGGCTTTGTATCTGTGATACAGACCGAATGCACCCACCAATCACATTCACTGCTTCAAACAGATCGTGATCAGGAAACAACTGATGTCACTTGTAAAATGTGATATGTCCTGGACTATCACTGTGGTAAAAAAAAGAAGTAGAGACATGCAAAAAATGGGAGAAAATACTTAACCTCTTAGAGACCTATTTAGATGTGGTTCCAAACAATCCTGAGTTGAAAATTATCTAGAAAAGATGCCTTCACTTCTATTTATCAATTTACTTACTTACTTACTTACTTACTTACTTACTTACTTACTTACTTACTGCAGTACTTGAGATTGAACCCAGTGGCACTCTACCATGAAGCTATATCCCCAGCCCTTTCAATTATTTGGGGGCGGGGGGCCTTGTAAAGTTTCAAATTTATGATCCTCCTGCCTTAGTCTCCCAAGTACCTGGGATTACAGGCAGGTACCACTCTTCCCCATTAATTACTTATTTTTAAAATAAGGCTATTTTTAAAAATTGAAATATAATTTGTACTCAAAAAATGCACAGATCTAAAGTGTACAGGTTTATAATATTTTACATATATATGAACTACCAAAAATCAGGATATAAAACATTTCCATCACTTTAGAAAATTCCTTCATGCTTCAACTGATATCACCCCTGAGCTCAAAAAAAAAAAAGACCACCATTATTACTTGACCATTATAGCTGTTTTGCTAATTTTTGTACTTTATTTAAAGGAAACATACAGTATATATTTTGTATCTGGCTTCCTTCACTTGGAAAATTTTTTTAGATTTGTCAATGTTATTAATGTTCCAGTTTTGTGTTTCTAAAATAACTTAATTATTCTACTGGATGATAAACTGTGATTTGTCTTCTGTCCTTCTGCTGAAGGCATAATATTTGTTTGATTTATTATGAATTTTTACACAAGAATTTTTGTGAACTGTGCATTAATTTCCTTGGAAATATGCTAGGAATGGGATTGTGTTGAATAGAGTAACTACATATTTAACTAAATTAGAAATTACTAAATATTTTTTAAAAGTAAGTGTATAGACTTCAAATTTCACCTTGAGTATCTATCGAAATAGCTAGAAATCATGTTGATTTCATCATTATAATAACCAAAAAGAGCAGAAGAAAATGCAAATTAATGACTTTCCTTGACTTTATTAGGGATGAAGATTATAAGGCAAACAACTAACCAAAGTCTGGGGAGAGATAAACAACCAAAATAATCCAGGCATTTTTTTAACTATGGGAGAACCCACTGGATACATAGGAGTTTATTTATAAAAAAAAATAAAAAAAAACTCAAATAAAAATAGTTAATGGATTGCTAAAGACTAAGTATAGACTGGTTTAAGAGCATAAAGACCCAGAGGGCTATAGACATAAGATGTTTGTATTTTTTTCTTTTTCTCCATGGATTCCACCAAATGCTCCCAGGAAGATAGGGAAGTATTCTGAGAAAGTGTCTTTAACGGTATCATTTCTTGGATAGGTGGAGGGACAAAGAGCAAAAACAGCAGCCAAAACTCCTCCCAGACCCATTTTCCGATTTTTTCCATAGAACAAAAGCTGTAATCTTCAGGGGCAAGAGTAACAGAAACTGTTACATTAGGACACTCAACGAAAAACCTTTGCAGCTATGGAATGAAGAGGCCGAAATGTCTAACGTCGGGAGGAATAAGAACTAGGCTCAGCCATATTGCTAGAAAGTGGGTCACTGTGAAGGCCATATCCCTGTGATTGAGTTTACAGTGCCTAAGGCAGGGCTTCCTGGAAACATCAGAAATCCATTCTCTGTTTCCCACTAGTCCACTAACATGCATTGACTTAAAATAACAGTAGAATACAGCTGAGAATTATTCAAGAAATAGATTATCTCTGGAGAACAGCGAAAATAGAATACAAAAAAGCAAGCAGGGAACAATATTAACAAACTAAACTCAGCCATATAGAATAAGGATAACATTACAGTCAATTAAGATCAATCCTAGAATGCAAGGCTGGTTCAATATTCAAAAATTCAATCAACCGAATTTCCAGAGTAACAGACTAAATAAGAAAAAATATATATCATTTCAATAGATGCAGAGAAAATAAAAAATTCAATATCAATGTATGATAAAAACTATAACTAAATGAAACTAGGGGCAAAGTCCAGTGGTAGAGTGCATGCTTAGTATCCATAAGGCTCTGAATTCAAAACCCAGCACACATACACCAAAAAAATAAATAAAAAAAAACTACTAGTAAAAAATGGATAGACATTTTCTAACTTGATAAAAGGCATTGTGTAAATGTAATGTGCAAAAGACATAGCTTATATTATCTAAAAAATTTTTTTAGCAGTTGTGAAATAGACATCATTAATATCCTAAGCAAGGAACAAACTGAGGAATAGAGATGAGCTGACTTTTTTACAAACAACATCTAGTAAACAACAGATGGATTTCAATCCACATTTATCTAGACAAAGAACCTACAGTTTTACTATAATATTTTTCATTTAAGAAAAAAAAAAGAAATTTTAGTTCAAAACAATGGATCACGGGTTAGCATGGTAACATGATAGAAAATCAGTAATTGTATCAATCATTTTTTTTTTCAGGAAATGTAATGTTCGGTGAGGTAAATCTTATAATACAAAAGAAGAAAAATACCTAAGTATATATCATTTGTCAAAATTTCTTGTATCTTATAAAACTTAAAAAAATAAAATTTTCTACTGAAAAAAATAGATCAATGTATTTAAAAGCAGGTGACTTATGATTTTACTTTTAAGAAATAATCAGAGGTGATCACAGATACATATTTATGAAAGCTTCTATTCCAATATTTATGATAGTAAATGGAATGGAAGGTTTCTATGTTCAATAAAAAGGGAGATATTAACTTAATTTCATGTTAGGAAATTAAGATTATGAGGCAAACAACTAAATAGAGTACAACAATATTGGGAAATTTTGCTTTGGATATTTTAAAGATAGATAGAGGTAGAATGGGATGAATGCAAAGAGAGCTTTGATTTTGTGACCTGTTCTATTCTTCTGAATAACTTTCTGCATTTTCTTCATTTTTGCACAATGAAAACTTATTACTTGAAATAACAGACATACAAAAAAGAATTCATCACAGTGAAGCACAGTGTTAGGAGGGAGATACTGCAGATTAAATGAGACACAGGGGTTGATAGCTGGTTGTGCATTTTGACCAAATCTCAATTTATTCTTACAAAAGAGTACCCATGCAAAAGTCTGTGAGAAGTTATGCTCTCTCTAAAGTCACTCCTATACATCTCTTTCCAGAGTCCAGGCATCTCTGTATACAATATTATTTGCCATGTTGCTGCAGATTAACAAGCCTGTTTGGGGTGCTCTCAGTCCTTTCTCGTCATGGTCTTTTTCTCTCTGTTTTGTAGCTATGATACCATTGGAAATGAGCAATCAATCATTTGTCACTGAATTCATCTTCTTGGGATTTTCCAACCACTCCAACCTACAGGGCTGGTTCTTTCTGCTCTTTCTGGTCATTTACCTGACCACTCTCCTGGGGAACATGCTCATAATAGTGACCACCAGGGTCAGTCCTGCTCTCCACAATCCAATGTACTTTTTCCTCAGCAATTTGAGCTTCTTGGACGTCTGTTAAACATCCACCACCCTCCCAGTACTGCTGGTGAACTTCTTCTGGGAGAAGAAGGCCATTTCTTATGAGGGCTGCCTTTCCCAGATCTTCTTTTTGGTGACAAGTGCTGGCACAGAAGGCTTCTTACTGGCTGTGTGCCAAGTATCACTGCTGTGTGGCCACGTGCCGTCCTCCTCAGTACCCAGTCACCATGAGTGTGAAGGTCTGTGTTGGCCAGGTGACTGGGTCCTGGCAGTGTGGGCCTGTGAATTTGGTCACACACACAGTGCTGGCCATCACACTCACTCTGTGTGGGCCCCACCAGTTCAGCCACTTTCTCTGTGACACCCCATTGCTCCTGAAGCTCTCCTGCTCAGACAACTCTGTCAACGAGTCTGCACTCTACGTTGTCATTGCCACCATGGGCCTGAGCCCCTGCCTTTTCACTGCAGGCTCCTACGCCCTCATCATGGCAGCCATCCTGGGGATTCCCTCTGCCCAGGGCAGGAGGAAGGCCTTCTCCACCTGTGTGTCCCCCCTCACTGTCGTGGTGGTCTTCTATGGAACAGCCAACTTCCACTATGACAGGCCCAGAGAAAGCTGGATATAGACACCCTGGTCTCTGTGCTCCTCTGTGTGGTGAGCCCCCTGTTGAGCTCCATCATTCACAGCCTGAGAAGCAACGAGGTCCAGAGTGCCCTGAGGAAGCTTGCTGGAGGGTGTGCATCTTTTTGCACGATCACAGTCTAGACCAACCTTCAAACTGGAGTATACAGTCATCTGAAAAAGATGCCTCCCAGGAACTTGTAGGCACCTGGTTAGAGAGTCTGTATCTGGAGCTTCAACTCCAACTCCCGCTTCTAAAATCTCTGAGACTCTTTTCTCTCCTCTCTTTTCACAAACACCCCTTTCCCACTTTCAGGTTCAAGTGTGTTGGACACCTCGTGTGGGTGTTCAGCACCAAATCTGTCTTTCTGTGTTCTCCCCACACCAGAGGGACAGAAAGTACGAGAACCTCGTTTCCCACACTCCCCTGCCTGCCGGCCTCCATTTTAGGAGATTCTGTCAAGATCAGCAAAACACTAGGCAGAGAGGAAGAAAGAAAATGAAGAAAGCGGGTTCTTTTGGATCCCATAGCAGCAGCAGCAAACCAGCCCTGTAGAGGCAGGAACTAATCTCCTTGGTGCCAGGAGGTGTGTGTGCAGGCTCCTAGACAGCTGTTCCTGAATGTGGGTCACAGTAGCGTGAAATGAGCATCTTGTTCCAGGGATGTTAGCGTTTCCATATATGGGGTGGTCTTACCTGCCCTATTTTCCTTTTTTCTTCCAGATCTCCCAACCATTTTATAACTTTTTTCTGTGTCAACTTCCTCTACCCTAAGACATCAAGAGTCATTCTTCATCTCTACCTGACCACGGTGGCACTGACCACAATAGTGGTTTACTTCAGAGATGGTTCTTGATAACAGATCTCAGGAGGTAGGTTGGATGTCTGACATGAGGGAATTGAATATGTTGATGATGTCACAGCCCATGAAAAAGGAGACCTGATAATTCCTGGTGTGCAATGACCCAACAGACACTTTAAGTTATCGTGGCCTGAAATCAAATGTCTAAGGAAAACTGAGCTTTGGAATAACACCATCGACCTTCAGAGTGGAAATGAACATTACAACATGACTGCAGACTGCTGTTACTGACTGGAGTGGAAGACTTACAGAAAGAAAATGATAGGTTCAAGCATTATATTCCTCCTGCAAGTCAGGTTCAGATCATCAGAAATATTTTCTCTCTGGAAACTGATAAAGGTTAATATCAAAATAAAACATCCAATTCTCCATATTGCAGAAGTACAAAGAAAATTATAAATCCACAATTTCTCCAGGTTTATCTTATGTCAATTAGGACATTAATGGGGGAATGATTGAGACCCTGTTAATTAGAATGGCAAAATACCAGTGGAATTAGACACATCTCAGAGCCTTTAACCTTGAAATCTCCATTAACCCTCTTTGCTGTCAGAAGCAGCCCCTCCTCCCCGAGGAGACTAGCTTTCCCTAAATTGAAGACCCTATGGTGACTCTACCTGGGTAGTTGTCTTTTTTTTTAAGAGAGAGTGAGAGAGGAGAGGAGAGGAGAAGAGAGGGGGGAGAGAGAGAGAGAGAGAGAGAGAGAGAGAGAGAGAGAGAGAGAGAGAGAGAGAGAATTTTTAATATTCATTTTCTACTTCTCCGCAGACACAACATCTTTGTTGGTATGTGGTGATGAGGATCGAACCCGGGCCGTACGCGTGCCAGGCAAGCACACTACTGCTTGAGCCACATCCCTAGCCCAATTGTCTTTAAGATGCTCATCCATCATCCCACATTGTCATCAGACTCTTAATTGGTGTCTGATCCTAGAAAGCCTCAGGTAAGAGTATAAAATATAGCCAGGAGAGTATAAGGGTCACACCAAAATAAAAGGTAAATATTTTACTGTATTTTGTTAATAGGAGCCTTAAGAATATATAAGAGAATTTGTTTGAGTCTTCTAGACCAAAGAAGTCAGGAAATATTGCTGGATCATCTTGAATGCAGTCACAGGGACGTAATCACCAAAAATGTTAGGGCTAAAGATTTTCCTGAGCCACGGGGAGTGGCTATTAGACTCTCTTTTGTGGATGGACTGAAATCTGGACTCAGTGTTTGCTTAAGTTCAATGACCAATATGATCTTGGAATAATGGAAAGGATGGTGATCAGAAATAAATAAGGTGTTGGGTGGCGTGTTATGTGACCCCTTCCCTGGCCTCACAGCTGGATCTGGAGGAGGGCCTGGAGCACCAGCCTTCGCCAAGGCCTCGTGGACATGCGTTCAGAAGGCAGCACCAGATCCTTGTGAAACCCGCAGCCACTGTCCTCAGCAGCCTGGGAAGACATTAACAGATGGCATCATTGAAACGGGCTCCCTGATTTCAGTGAGAATAAGGGGACCCTGAAGTAGAAGAGGCCATGTGGTGGAGCAGTGGTCAGAACATTCGAATCTGTAGAGATTTTTGACAGTGGTAAATGATCGTGGTATTTATAGATGGGAAAAAATGGGCACCCTCCTAGAATAGTGCCTGTCCCATGTAATGTGAAACTCTTCTTTTCACACTTCATTGGTGCATTGTAGTGGTCCATAATGGTGGGATTTGCTGACACATATTTGAACATGCACACAACATAACCGTGAACTTTGGCCAATATCATTCCAATATTTCCCTTTTCCTCACCTCCTCCCCTAGTGCCTTGACTCTACTGATCTTTCTTCAACTTTCATGATGAGACACCCTTCCCAACTTTCCTTTCTTTTCCCCCTCTAGCTTTAACAGAGGAAAAACATACGGCCCTTAAATTTCTGAGTTGCTTATTTCCCTTAATGTTTTGAAGATCCATCCATCTTCCAGCATGACATAATTTCGTTCTTCTTTATGGCTGAATGAAATTCCAGTGTGCATATACCAGATGTTCTTTATCCATTCGTCCACTGATGTCACCTCGGCTGGTTCATGGACATGTATGTGTCATTATAGTATGATGACTTCGATCCGCTGTGATAAATACCAAGCAGAGGTAGAGCTAGGTCGCAGAGTGGTCCTCGGCTACTCCCGAGGAGCCTCCATCCCTATTTCCATGGTGGTGTGCTGATTTACATGCCCACCAACAGGGTGAGAGTGCTCCTTTCTCTCCAATTCTCTCCTTGGCACACTCATTTCTGTTTGTATTCTTGGTGGTTGCCTTTGTCACTGAAGTGAGATGAAATCTCAGGGTAGTCTTGACTTGCAAGTATTTTCATATATTTGTTGGCCACTCACATATTTTATTCTAGGACATGTCTGTTTAGTTCATTTAGTTTCCATTTGGTAATTGGCTTATTTGATAATTGGTTTATTTAATAATTGTGGGTTTGATGTTAAGTTTTTTGAGTTCTTTATTAATTTTCTGAATATTCATCCTCTTTTAGAAGAGCCCCTCATAAAGATTTTCTCCCCTTCTGTGGGTTCTCTCTTCATATTCTAATTGTCTCCTTTTCTGTGCATAACCTTCTTAATTTGATGTCATCCTATTAGCTAACTTTTGGTGTTATCTTCTGAGCTTTGGCATCCTATTGAGAAAGTCATTGCCTCTGCCTGTAGGTTGGAGTATTGACTTTGTATTTTTCTTTTTTTTTTTCTGGAAAATGTTGTAAAGTAAATTTTTTAATTCACCCTCTACTTTAAAATGTCATTTTACATATATAGCTGACAATTTATAATATTTAAGGTCCTTTAAACTATTTGTTTATTTTATTTTATTTTATTTTATTTCCATTTTTTTATTGATTGTTCAAAACATTACAGAGCTCATGATATATCATCTTTCATACATTTGACTCAATTGGGTTTTGAACTCCCCAAATACATAATGCAGACTCACTTCTGTTGCATACTCACATTTTTACATAATGGCATATTAGTGACTGTTGTATTCTGCTACCTTTCCTATTCCCTACTATCCCCCCTCCCCTCCCCTCCCCTCCAATCTTCCCTCACTACCTCCTCTGCTGTTGTTCAATTCTCTGCCCTTTTTTTCCCCTCCCCCTTGCCCCTCATAACCTCTTATAATTTTGTGTATCACTGAAGGTCTCCTACCATTTCTATATGTTTTCCCTTCTCTCTTCCTTTCTCTCCCCCCATTCGTCTTAGTTTACTGTTAGTCTTTTCCTCATGCTCTTCCTTTCTGTTCTATATTTAGTGGCTCTCTTTATATCAAAGAAGACATTTGACATTTGTTTTTTAGGGCTTGGCTAGCTTCACTTAGCATAATCTGCTCTAATGTCATCCATTTCCCTGCAAATTCTATGATATTGTCGTTTCTTAGTGCTGCATAATACTCCATTGTGTATAGCTGCCACAATTTTTTTATCCACTCATCTATTGAAGGGATTCTAGGTTGGTTCCACAGTCTAGCTATTGTGAATTGTGCTGCTATAATCATTGATGTGGCCGTATCCGTATAGTGTGCTCTTTTAAGGTCCTCAGGGAATAGTCCAAGAAGGGCAATAGCTGGGTCAAATGGTGGATCCATTCCCAGCTTTCCCAGGAATCTCCATACTGCTTTCCAAATTGGCCTCACCATTTTGCGGTCCCACCAGCAGTGAACAAGTGTTCCCTTTTCCCCACATCCTCGCCAACACTTATTGTTGTTTGATTTCATAATGGCTGCCAATCTTACAGGAGTGAAATGGTATCTTAGGGTGGTTTTGATTTGCATTTCTCTGCTAGAGATGGTGAGCATTTTCTCATGTGCTTGTGGATTGATTGTATGTCCTCCTCTGAGAAGTTTCTGTTCAGGTCCTTGGCCCATTTGTTGATTGGATTATTTCATATCTTATTGTTTAATTTTTTGAGTTCTTTGTACATTCTGGATATTAGGGCTCTATCTGAGGTGTGAGGGGTAAAAATTTGTTCCCAGGATGTAGGCTCTCTATTTACCTCTTTTACTGTTTCTCTTGCTGAGAAAAAAAAACTTTTTAGTTTAAGTAGGTCCCATTTGTTTATTCTTGTTATTAACTCTTGGGCTACAGGCGTTCTATTAAGAAATTTGGAGCCTGACCCCACAATATGTAGATAATAGCCAACTTTTCCTTCTATCAGACGCAGTGTCTCTGTTTTGATATCTTGCTCCTTGATCCATTTTGAGTTAACTTTTGTGGCTAGCGAGAGAAAGGGATTCAATTTCATTTTGTTGCATATGGATTTCCAATTTTTCCAACACCATTTGTTGAAGATGCTATCCTTCCTCCATTGCATGTTTTCAGCTCCTTTATCAAATATAAGATAGTTGTAACTTTGGGGATTAGTTGGAGTATTGACTTTGTTTTTTTCTAGAAACTGCATAATTTCTGGTCTAGTGCCTGGTTCTTTAATACATTTTGAGTTGATTTTTTGCAGGGTGAGCAATAGTTCAGGTCTCATTCTTTTGCATTTGGACAGGGGTGTAGTAGGACTTTTTCAGAGAGTAGATGTTAAAAACTGGGGTGCAGAAGAACTGTTGCAGAGAGCAGAAGTTGGAGACTGAGGTGCAGAAGGACTGTTGCAGAGAGCAGATGTTGGAGACTGGGGTTCAGAAAGCCTTTTGCAGAGAGCAGAGGTTGGAGACAAGGGTGCAAAAGGATGGTTGCAGACAGCAGAGGTTAGAGACTGGGGTGCAGAAGGACCATTGCAGAGGTCAGAGTTTGGGAACTGAGGTGCAGAAGGATTGTTACAGAGAACAGATGTTGAAGACTGGGGTGCAGAAGTACTGTTGCAGAGAGCAGAGTTTGGATACTGGGTTTTAGAAAGACTGTTGAAGAGAGCAGAGGTTGGAGACTGGGGTGCAGAAGGCCTGTTACAGAGAGCAGAGGAAAGAGATTGGGGTGCAGGATGGTCATTGCAGAGAACAGAGATTTCAGACTGAGGTGCAGAAGGACTGTTGCAGAGAGCCAATTTTGGAGACTGGGGTGCAGAATGACTGTTGCAGAGAGCAGAGGTTTGAGACTGGTGTGCAGAAGGACTTTTATGGAGAGCAGAGCTTGGAGACTTGGTTGCAGAAGGATCTTACAGAAAGCAGAGTTTGGAGACTGAGGTGCAGAAGGAGTGTAACAAAGAGCAGAGTTAAGAGACTGTGGTGCAGAAGGACTGTTACAGAGAGTAGAGATTGGAAATTGGGGAGCAGAAGGACTGTTTCAGAGAACAGAGTTTGGAGACTGGGTTGCAGCAGGACCGTTGAAAAAAGCAGAGGTTGGAGACTGGGTTGGAGGAGAAATGTTACAGAGAGCAGAGTTTGAAAACTGGGGTGCAGAGGACCTTACAGAGAACAGAGTTCAGAGACTAGGGTGCAGAAAGAGTGTTAAGGAGAGGAGACGTTGGAGACTGGGGTGCAGAATGATCATTGCAGAGAGAAGAGGTTTTAAACTGGGGTGCAGAAGGACGGTGGCAGAGAGCAGAGGTTGGGGACTGAGGTGCAAAAAAACTGTTAAAGAGAGCAGAGGTTAGAGAGTGAGGTGCAGAAGGATCGTTGAAGAGAGCAGAAGTTGGAGACTGAGTTGAAGATAATTGTTGCAGAGATAAGAGGTAGAGAATGGGCTGAAGAGGGAACGTTACAGAGAGCAGATGTGGGAGACTTGGGTGCATAAAGACTGTTACACAGAGCAGAGGTTTAAGACTGGAGTGTAGATAGACTGTTGCAGAGTGCACAGTTTGGAGACTGGGATGCAGAAGGACTGTTTCAGAGAGTAGATTTTAAAGACTGGGGTGCATAAAAAGTGTTTCAGAGAGCAGAAGTTGAAGACTTGGGTGCAGAAGGATTGTTGCAGGGAGCAGAGTTTGAAGACTGGGGTGAAGAATAACTGTTTCAGCGGTAAGAGTTTTGAGATTAAGGTGCAGAAGAATCATACAGAGAGCAGAGTTTGGAGAGTCGGGTGCAGGCGAACTGTTGCACAGAGCAGAGGTTGGAGACTGGGGTGCAAAATGACTGTTACAGAGAGCAGAGTTTGGAGACTGGGTGGCAGAAGGATCTTACATAGAGCAGAGGTTGGAGAATGAGGTGCAGAAGAAATGTTAGTGAGAGCAATGGTTGGAGACTGGGGTTCAGAAGGATTTTTGCAGAAAGCAGAGTTTAGAGACTGAGGTTCAGAAGGATTGTTACAGTGAGCAGAGGTTGGAGATTGGGGTGAAGAAGGACTGTTACGGCGATCAGAGTTTGGAGACTGGGGTGCAGAAAAATCTTTCAGAGAGCAGAGGATGGAGACTGCGGTGCAGACGAACTGTTGCACATAGCAGAGGTTTGAGACTGTGGTGCAGAAGGACTGTTACAGAGAGCAGAGTTTGGAGACTGCGTTGTAGAAAAATCTTACATAAAGCAGAGGTTGGAGACTGAGGTGCAGAAGAAATGATACCCAGAGCAGAGTTTGGATACTGGGGTGCAGAAGGACTGTTGCCGAGAACAGAGTTTGGAAACCGTCATGCAGAAGGACTCTTGCAGAGAGCAGAGGTTTTAGACGGGGTATAAAAGGAATGTTACAGAGAGCAGAGTTTGGAGACTGAGTTGCAGAAGGACTGTTACAGAGAGCAGAAGTTGGAGACTGAGGTGCAGAAAGAATGTTAAAGAGAGAAAAGTTTTTAGACTGGGGTGCAGAATTACTGATACAGAACACAGAGGTTGAGCCTGGGGTGAAGAAGGACCGGTACAGAGAGCAGAGGTTGGAGACTGTGGTACAGAAGGACTGTTGCATAGAGCAGGGGTTAGAGAATTTGGTGCATAAGGACTTTTACAGAGAGCAGAGGTTAGAGAATGTGGTGCAGAAGTAAGGTTGCAGAGTTCAGAGTTTAGAGACAGAGGTGCAAAAGTACTGTTATAGAGAGCAGCGGTTGGAAACTATGGTTCAGAAAAACTTATACAGAAAGCAGAGGTTAGAGACTGGGGTGCAAAAGGACCGTTACAGAGAGCAGAGGTTGGAGACTGCGGTACAGAAAGACTGTTATAGAGAGCAGAGGTTTGAGACTGGGGAGTAGAAAGACTGTTGCAGAGAACAGATGTTGGAGACTGGGTTACAGCTGGACCGTTGAAGAAAGCAGAGGTTTTAGACTGAGTTGGAGAAGGAATAATACAGAGAAAAGAGTGTGGAAACTGGGTTGCAGAACTACCTTACAGAGAACAGAGGTTGAAGACTGAGGTGTAGAAGACTGCGGTGCATAAGGATCGTTGCAGAGAGCAGAGGTTGGAGACAAGGGTGCAAAAGAACGTTTGCAGAGTGAAGAGGTTGGAGTCTTAGGTGAAGAAAAACAGTTACAAAGAGCAGAGGTTGGAGACTCGGGTGCAGAAGGATCGTTGAAGAGAGCAGAAGTTGGAGCCTGAGTTGCAGAAAAATCCTTGAAGAGAGCAGAGGTGGAGACTGGGCTGCAGAAGGATCGTTACAGAGAGAAGAGGTGGGAGACTGCGGTGCAGAAGGACTGTTACAGAGAGCACAAGTTGGAGACTGGGATGCAGAAGGAATGATGCAGAAAGCAGAGGTTGGAGACTAGGGTGCCGAAGGACTGTTGCAGAGAGCAGACGTTGTAGACTGAGATGCAGAAGGACTGTTACACAGAGCAGACGTTTGAGACTGGGGTGAAGAATTATGATACAGAAAACAGAGGTGTGATACTGGGGTGCAGAAGGACCATTAAAACGAGCAGAGGTTGCAGACTGGGGTGCAGAAGGACCATTACAAAGAGCAGAGGTTGCAGACTGGGGTGCAGAAGGACTGTTTCAGAGGGCAGAGTTTGGAGACTGGGGTGCATAAGTCCTGCTACAGAGAGCAGAGGTTGGAGACTGGGTTGTAGAAGGACGGTTATAGAGAGCAGACTTTTGAGGCTGGGTTTCAGTAGGATCTTAAAGAGAGCAATGGTTAGTAACTGTGGTGGAGGACGAATGTTACAGAGAGCAGTGATTGGAGACTGGGGTGCAGGAAGATAGTGTAGAGAGCAGAGGTTTCTGACTGAGGTTCAGAAGGCCTGTTACAGAAAGAAGAGGTTGGAAATTGGGGTACAGAGGGACCATTATAGAGAGCAGTGTTTGGAGACTGCGGTATATAAAGACTGTAACAGAGAGCAGAGGTTGGAGTATATAGGGCAGAAGGACTGATATAAAAATCAGAGGTTGGAGACTGGGGTGCAGAAGAATTGTTACAGAGAGCAGAGGTTGGAGACTGGGGTGCAGAAGAACTTTTACACAGAGCAGAGGTTCAAGACTGGGGTGCAGAAGGACTGTTGCAGAGAGCAGAGGCTGGAGACTTGGTTGTAGAAGGACTGTTGCAGAGAGCATAATTGGGAGACAGAGGTTCAGAAGGATTGTTGAGGAGAGGAGACGTTGGAGACTAGGATGCAGAATGATCGTTGCAGAGAGCAGAGGTTGGAGACTGAGGCGCAAAAAGAGTGTTACAGAGAGCAGAGGTTGGAGTCTGGGGTGCAGAACGCCTCTTATGGAGAGCAGACTGTGGAGAAGGCTCCAGAACGACTGCTACAAATCACAGAGTTTAGAGACTGGGTTGAAGAAGGATATAACAGAGAGCAGATGTTGGAGACACAGGTGCAGAAAGACTGTTACAGAGAGTAGAGGTTGGAGAGTGAGGTGCAAAAGGATCGTAGCAGAGAACAGCGTTTTAAAACTGAGGTGCAGAAGGACTGTTGCAGAGACCACAGGTTGGAGACTGGGGTGCAGAAGGGCTGTTGCAGAGAGCAGACGTTGGAGACTGGGGTGCAGAAGGCTTTTTATACAGAATAGAATTTGGAGACTGGTGTGCAGAAGGCTTGTTACGGAGAGGAGAGTTCAAAGAAGGGGTGCTGTAGGTCTGTTAGAGAGGGCAGAGTTGGGAGACATGGTTGCACAAGGATCTTACAGAGAGCAGATATTGGAGACTGAGGTGTAGAATGATCGTTGCAGAGATAAGAGGTTGGAGACTGGGGTGCAGAAGGCCTGTTACAGAGAGCAGAGGTTGAAGACTGGGGTGCAGAAGGACTGTTATAGAGAGCAGAGTTAGGGACTGAGTGGCAGAAGGGTCTTACAAACAGCAGAGTTTGGAGACTGAGGTGCAAGAGGACTGTTACAGAGAGCAGTGTCTGGAGACCGGGATTCAGATGGATCCCGCAGAGAGAAGAGGTTTCAGACTGAGGGGTAGATCGACTGTTATAGAGAGCAGAGGTTGAAGACTGAGGTGCAGAGAGACTGTTAAGGGGAGCAAATTTTGGAGACTGTGTTGCAGAAGCATCTTACATTGAGCAGAGTTTGGAAACTGAGGTGCAGAAGGACTGTTACAGAGAGCAGATGTTGAAGTCTGGGGTGCAGAAGGATTGTTGCAGAGAGCAAAATTTTCAGATTGAGGTGCAGAAGGACTTTTGCAGAGAGCAGATGTTGGAGACTGAGGTGTAGAAGTTTCGTTGCAGAGAGCAGAAGTTGGAGACTGCAGTACAGAAGGACTGTTGCAGAGAGCAGAGTTTGGGGACTAGGGTACCCAAAAACTTTTTCAGAGAGCAGATGTTGGAAACTGTAGTTCAGAAGGACTGTTGCAGGGAGAAGAAGATGGAGAATGGAATGCAGAAGGACTTTTGCAGAGAGCAGCGGTTGGAGACTGAGGTACAAAAGGACAGACAAAGAAAGCAGAGGTTGGAGACTGGCTTACAAAAGGACGTTTACAGAGAGAAGAGTTTGGAGACTGCGGTACAGAAGGACTGTTACAGAGAGCAGAGTTTGGAGACTGGGGAGCATAAGGAGTGTTGCAGAGTACAGAGGTTGGAGACTGGGGTGCAGCAGGACCGTTGCAGAAAACAGAATTTTGAGACTGGCGTGGAGAATGAATATTACAGAGAGCAGAGTTTGGTAACTGGGGTTCAGAAGGATCGTTGAAGAGAGCAGATTTTGGACACTGAGGTGCAGAAGGACTGTTGCAGAGAGCAGATGTTGGAGACTGGGGTGCAGAAGGAGTGTTTAGAGAGCAGATGTATGAGACTGGGGTGCAGAAGGAGTCTTTCAGAGAGCAGAGGTTGAAGACTGAGGTGGAGAAGGCTGTTTCAGAGAACAGAGTTTGGAGACTTGGGTGCAGAAGGACTGTTGCAGAGAGCAGAGGTTTAAGACTGAGGTACAGAAGGATCATTGCAGAGAGCAGAGTTGGAGTTGGGATGCAGAAGCACTGTTACACAGAGCACACGTTGAAGACTGGGGTTAAGAAGGAATTTTGCAGACACCAGAGTTTGTAGACTGGGGTGCATAAGGACTATTGCAGATAGCAGAGTTTGGATATGAGGTGCAGAAAGACTGTTACCGAGAGCAGAGGTTGTAGACTGGGGTGCAGAAAGACTGATAGAGAAAGCAGAGGTTGGAGACTGGGGTGCAGAAGGACCGTTACAGAGAGAAGTTTTTGGAGACCACGGTACAGAAGGACTGTTACAGAGAGTAGAGTTTGGCGACTAGGGTGTAGAAGGAGTGTTGCAAAGAACAGAGTTTTGAGACTGAGGTGCAGAAGGACAGTTTCAGAGAGCAGCGTTTTTAGTAAGGTTGCAGAAGGATGTTACACAGAGCAGAGATTGTAGATCGAGGTGCAGCAGGACTGTTACAGAGAGCAGAGGTTGGAGACTGTGGTGCAAAAGAATTTTTATAGAGAACAGACTTTGGAGACTGGGGTGCAGAAGGCCTGCTACGGAGAGGAGAGTTGGAGAAGGCGTGCAGAAGGACTGTTACAGAGGGCAGAGTTTAGAGACTGGGTTGCAGAAGAAACTTACAGAGAGCAGATGTTGGAGAGTAAGGTGCAGAGGGACTGTAACAGAGAGTAGAGTTTGGAGACTGAGGCACAGAACGATTGTTACAGCGAGCAAAGTTTGGAGACTGGGGTTAAGAAGGACTGTGGCAGATACCTGAGGTTGGAGACTGGGGTGTAGAAGGACTGTTGCAAAAACCAGAAGTTGGAATCTGGGGTGCTGAAGGACTGTTGCAGAGTGCAGATGTAGGAGACTGTGATGCAGAAGGACTGTAACAAAAAGCAGAGGTTTGCAACTGGGGTGCAGAAGAACTGATAGAGAGCAGAGATTTGAGACTGGGGTGCAGAACGGCTGTTAGAGAGAGCAGAGTTTGGAGACTGGAGTGCAAAATGATCGTTGGAGACAGCAGAGTTTCCAGACTCAGGTGCAGAAGAACTGTTGTAGATTTCAGATGTTGGAGACTTGGGTGCAGAAGGACTGTTACAGAGAGGAGATGTTGGAGACTGAGGTGCAGAAGGTTCGTTGAAGAGAGCAGAGGTTGGACACTGGGGTACAGAAGGATTGTTACACAGAGCAGACGTTGAAGACTGAGGTGAAGAAGGACTGTTACAGAAAGCAGATATGGGAGAGAGGGGTGCAGGACTGATACAGAGCAGAAGTTGTAGACTGAGGTACAGAAAGACTGTTACAGAGAGCAGAGGTTGGAGACTCGGGTGCAGAAGGATTATTGCAGAGAGCAGAGTTTTCAGACTGAGGTACAGAAGAACTTTTGCAGAGAGCAGATGTTGGAGAATGGGGTGCACAAGGACTGTTGCAGCGAGCAGATGTTGGAGACTGGGGTGCAGAGGGATCGTTGCAGAGAGCAGAGGTTGGAGACTGGTGTGCAGAAGGACTGATACAGAGAGCAGAGGTTCGAGACTGGGGTGCAGAAGGTCTTTTACAGAAAGCAGAGTTTGGAGAGTGAGGTGCAGAAGAACTGTTACAGAGAGCAGAGTTTGGAGACTGGGTTGCAGAAGGATCTTACATAGAGCAGAGGTTGGAGACTGACGTGTACAAGCACAGTTACACAGAGTAGAGGTTGGAGACTCATGTGCAGAAGGACCGTTGCAGAGACCAGAGGTTGGAGACTGAAATGCAGAGGATTGTTACAGTGAGCAGAGTATGGAGACTGGGGTCTATTAGGACTGTAACAAAGAGCAGAGGTTTGAGAGTAAGGTGCAGAGGGACAGTAAAACAGAGCACAGGTTGGAGACTGGGGTGCAGAAGGACTGATACAGAAAGCAGAGGTTGGAGACTCGGGTGTAGAAGTACCCTTACAGAGAGCAGAGGTTGGAAAATGCAGTACAGAAGGACTGTTATAGAGAGCAGAGGTTGGAGACTGGGGTGGAGAAGAACTGCTGCAGAGAGCAAATTTTGGAGAATGGGGTGCAAAAGTACTGTTGCAGAGAGCAGAGGATGGAGACTGGGTTGCAGAAGGAATGTTGCAGAGAGCAGAGTTTGCAGACTGAGTTGCAGAAGGACTGTTACAGAGGGCAGAGTTTTGAGATTGTGGTGCAAAACTACTGATACAGAAAGCAGAGGTTGGATACTGGGGTGCATAAGGACCCTTACGGAGAACAGCGGTTGGAGACTGCCTTACAGAAGGACTGTTTCAGAAAGCAGAGATTGGAGACTGGGGTGCCAAAGAACTGATGTAGAAAGTAGAAGTTGGATACTGGGGTGCATAAGGACCTTTACAGAGAACAGAGGTAGGAGACTGTGGAACAGAAGGACTGTTACAGAGAGTAGAGGTTGGAGTCTGGGGTGCATAAGAACTGAATTCGAGAACAGAGTTTGGAGACTGGCATGCAGAAGGACCGTTGGGGCGATCAGAGTATGGAGTCTGGGGTGTAGAAGGATTGTTGCAGAGAGCAGTGATTGGAGACTGAGTTACAGAAGGACTGTTACAGAGAGCAGAGGTTTGAGACTGGGGTGCAGATGGATTACTGCAGAGAGAAGAGTTTTCAGACTGAGGTACAGAAGAACTAGTGCCGGAAGCAGGTTTTGGAGACTGGGGTTCACAAGGACTGTTGCAGCAAGAAGAGGTTTCAGACTGGGGTGCAGAAGGATCGTTGCAGAGAGCAGAGGTTCGAGACTGGCATGCAGAAGGATAGTTACAGAGAGCAGAATTTGGAGACTGGGTTGCAGAAGGACTTTTACAGAGAGCACAGGTTGGAGACTGGGGTGCAGAAGAAATGTTGCAAAGAGCAGAGGTTGGAGATTTGTTTGCAGAAGGACTGTTGCAAAAAGCAGAGGTTAGAGACTGAGGTGCAGAAAGACTGTTGCAGAGAGCAGAGTTTAAAGACTGGGGTGCAGAAGGACTGTTACAGAGAGGAGACGTTGGAGACTGGTTTTCAGAAGTATATTACAGAGAATAGAATTTGTAGACTGAGGTGCAGAAGGACTTTTAGAGAGAGCGGAGTTTCGAGACTGGGGTGCAGAAGGATCATTGCAGAGAGCAGAGGTTGGAGACTGGAATTAAGAAGGACTGATACAGATAACAGAGGTTGGAGACTTGGGTACAGAAGGCCTGTTACAGAGAGCAGAGTTTTTAGACAAGGTTGAAGAAGAATCTTACAGAGAGCAGAGTTTGAAGACCGAGGTGCAGCAGGACTCTTAAAGAGAGCAGAGGTTGGAGACTGCGGTTCAGAAGGCCTGTTATGGAGAGCAGAGTTTGGAGAAGGTCTCCAGAACGACTGTTACTGATGACAGAGTTTGGAGACTTGTTTGCAGAAGGACTGTTACAGAGAGTAGAGGTTTGAGACTAAGTTTCAGAAGGATTGTTGCAGAGAACAGAGGTTGGAGACTGGGGTAGAGAAAGATCGTTGCATTCAGCAGAGTTTCCAGACTGAGATGCAGAAGGACTCTTACACAGAGCAGAGGTTTGAAGACTGAGGTGAAGAAGGACAGTTACAGAGAGCAGATGTGGGAGACAGGGGTGCAGGACTGATACAGAGCAGAAGTTGGAGACTGAGGTACAGAAGGACTGTTACATAAAGCAGAGGTTTCAGACTCGGGTGCAGAAAAACAATTGCAGAGAGCAGAGTTTTCATACTGAGGTATAGAAGAACTGTTGCAGAGAGCAAGTGTTGGAGATTGGGGCGCACAAGGACTGTGGCAGCGAGCAGAGATTGGAGACTGGGGTGCAGAGGGATGGTTCCAGACAGCAGATGTTGGAAAGCGGGGTGCAGAATGACTGTTACAGAGAGCAGAGATTGGAGACTGGGGTGCAGAAGAACTGTTGCAGAGATCAGAGGATGGAGACTGGGTTTGAGAAGGACTGTTGCAGAGAGTAGAGGTTGGAGACTGGGGTACAGAAGGAATGTTGCAGAGAGCAGTATTTGGAGACTGGGGTGCATATGGACTATTGCAGACATCAGAGGTTTCAGACTGAAGTGCAGAAGGACTGATACAGACAGCAGAGTTTCGAGAATGTGGTGCAGAAGGACTGATACAGAAAGTAGAGGTTGGAGAATGTGGTGCAGAAGGACCCTTAAAGAGAACAGAGGTTGGAAACTGCGATACAGAACGACTGTTGCAGAGAGCAGAGATTGGAGATTGGGGCGCAGTAGGACTTTTGTAGAGAACAGAGGTTGAAGTTTGAGGTGCAGAAGGACTGTTACAGAGAGCAGAGGTCGGAGACTGGGGTGCAGAATGACTGATACATAACGCAGAGTTTTGAGCCTCGGGTGCGTAAGGACCGTTACTGAGAGCAGAGGTTGGAGACTGCAGTACAGAAGGACTGTTACAGAGAGCAGATGTTGGAATCAGGTGTGCAAAATTATCTTACAGAGAGCATAGGTTGAAGACTGGGGAGCAGAAGGACTGTTGCAGAGCAGATTATGGAGACAAAGGTGTAGAAAGACTGTTACAGAGAGCAGAGGTTGTTTACTGGGGTGCAGAAGCATCATACAGAGAGCAGAGTTTGCAGACTTAGGTGCAGAAGAACTGTTGCAGAGAGCAGAGATTGGAGAATGGGGTGCAGAAGGACTGATACAGAGGGCAGAGATGGGAGAGTGGTGTGCAGAAGCATCTTACAGTGAGCGAAGTATTGAGACTAAGGTGGAGAAAGACTGTTGCAGAGAGCAGAGGTTGGAGACTGGGGTGCAGAAGGAATGTTAATGAGAGCAGAGTTTTGAGACTTGGGTGCAGAAGGCCTGTTACAGAGAGAAGAGGTTGGAGACTGGAGTTCAGAAGGCCTCTGACAGAGAGCATTGATTGGAGACTGAGGTGCAAAAGGACAGTTGCAGAGAACAGAAGTTGGAGACTGGGGTTCATAAGGACCATTCCTGAGAGAAGAGGTTGCAGACTGATGTGCAGAAGGACTTTTACAGAGAGCACAGGTAGGAGACTGGGGTGCAAAATGAATGTTGCAGAGAGCAGAGGTTGAAGACTGGGGTGCAAGATGACTGTTACAGAAAGCAGAGGTTAGAGACTGAGGTGCAGAAAGACTGTTAAAGAGAGCAGAGGTCTGAGAGTAGGTTCAAAAGGACTTATTGTGAAAGCAGATGTTGAAGACTGGGGTGTAGAATGACGGATAAAGAGAGCAGAGGTTGGAGACTCCGGTACAGAAGGACTGCTACAGAGTGCAGAGGTTGGAGAATGGAGTGCAGAAGGACTGTTTCAGAGAACAGAGGTTGGAGACTGGGGTGCAGAAGCACCTTAGCAGAGAGCAGAGGTTGGAGACTGAGGTGCAGAATTATTGTTACAGAGTGGAGAGTTTGGAGATGGGGTGCAGAAAGACTGTTTCAGTGAGCAGAGATTGCAGACTGGGTTTCAGAAGGGTCTGAAAGAAAGAAGAGGTTAGAGACTGATGTACAGAAGGACTGTTACAGCGAGCAGAGTTTGGAGACTGGGGTGTAGAAGGATTGTTGCAGAGAGCAGAGTTTTCAGACTGAGGTACAGAACAACTGTTGCAGAGAGGAGATGTTGGACACTGGGTGAACAAGGACTGTTGCAGGGAGCACAGGTTGGAGAAAGGGTGCTGAAGGATCTTTGCAGAGGGCAGAGGTTGGAGACTGGGGTGCAGAAGGACTGTTACATTGAGCAGAGTTTGGAGACTGGGTTGCAGAAGGATCTTACAGAGATCAGAGGTTGGAGACTGAGGTGCAGAAGCACTGTTGCAGAGAGTAGAGTTTGGAGACCGAGGTGCAGAAGGACCGTTGCAGAGAGCAGAGCTTGGAGACTGAGGTGCAGAATGATTGAAAAAGAGAGCAGAGGATGGAGACTGGGGTGCAGAAGGACTCTTGCAGAGAGCAGAGGTTTTAGACTGGGGTTTAGAAGGCCTGTTGCAGAGAGTAGAGGTTGGAGATTGGGGTGAAGAAGGACTGTAGCAGAGAGCAGTGGTTGTATACTAAGATGCAGAAAAACAGTTACACAGAACAAAGGTTGGAGACTCGGGTGCAGAAGGACTAAGATAGAAAGCAGAGCTTGGAGACTCATGTGCAGAATGACCCTTACAGAGAGCAGTTGTTGGAGACTGCAGTACAGAAAGAATGTTAAAAAGAGCAGAGGTTGGAGACTGGGGTAAAGAAGAACTGTTGCCGAGAGCAGATGTTGGAGACTGGTGTGCAAAAGGACTGTTGCAGAGAGCAGAGGATGGAGACTGGGGTTTAAGAGTACTGTTTCAGAAAGCAGAGGTTGCAGACTGAGTTGCAGAAGGACTGATACAGAGGCATAGTTTGGAGACTGTGGTTCAAAACGACTGATACAGAAAGCAGAGGTTGGATACTGGAGTACATAAAAAACACTTACGGAGAAAAGAGTTTGGAGGCTGTGGTACAGAAGGAGTGTTACAGAGACAATGGGTTCGAGACAGGAGTGCAGAAGGATTATTGGGGTGAGCAGAGTATGGAGACTGGGTTGTAGAAGGACTGTTGCAGAGTGCAGAGTTTGTAGACTGGGTTGTAGAAGGACTGCTGCAGAGAGAAGACTTTGGAGACTGCGGTGCAGAAGGACTGTTGCATAAAAAAGAGGTTGAAGACAGGTGTGCAGAATTATCTTACAGAGAGCATATGTTGGATACTGGGGTGCAGAAGGACTGTTGTATAGCAGATTATGGAGACTAAGGTGTAGATGGACTGTTTCTGAGCGCAGAGGTTGTAGAATGGGGTGCAGAAGCATCATACAAAGAGCAGAGTTTGGAGACTGAGGTGAAGAAGCACTGTTGCAGAGAGCAGGGATTGGAGACTGGGGTGCAGAAAGACTGATACAGAGGGCAGAGTTGGGAGACTGGGGTGCAGAAGCATCATACAGCGAGCGAAGTATGGAAACTTGGTGCAGAAAGACTGTTGCAGAGAGCAGATGTTGGAGACTGGGGTACAGAAGGACTGTTACAGAGAGCAGAGGTCGGAGACTGCAGTACAGAAGGACTGTTAAGAGAGCAGATGTTGTAGACTGTGGTGCAGAAAGACTTTTGCAGAGAACAGCAGTTGGAGACTGGGGTGCATAAAAACCGCTGCTGAGAGAAGAGTTTGGAGACTGATGTGCAGAAGGATTGTTACAGAGAGCATAAGTTGGAGACTGAGGTGCAGAAGAACTGTTACAGAGAGTAGAGTTTGGAGACTTGGGTGCAGAAGGACTTATACAGAGAGCAGAGGTTGAAGACTCGGGTACAGAAGGAATGTTGCAGAGTGCAGTGTTTTAAAATGGCGTCCAGAAAGACTGTTGCAGAGAGCAGAGGTTGGAGACGGGGTGCAGAAGGACTGTTTCAGAGAGCAGTGGTTAAAGCCTGTGGTGCAGAAGGACTGATACAGAAAGCAGAGTTTGGAGACGGGGATGAAAAAAGACCATTTCAGAGATCAGAGGTTGGATACAGGTTTGCAGAAGAATCTTACAGAGAGCAGAGGTTTGAGACTGGGGTGTAGAAGGAGTGCTGCAGAGAGCAGAGGTTGGAGACTGGGGTGCAGAAGGACTGTTGCAGAGAGCAGAGGTTAAAGACTGTGGTGCAGAAGGACTGTTACAGAGAGCAGAGTTTGGACCCTGGGGTGAAGAAGGATCGTTACAGAGAGCAGAGACTGGAGACTCATGTGCAGAAGGACTGTTACAGTGAGAAGAGGTTGTAGACTGAGGTGAAGAAGAACTGTTACAGAGAGCAGATTTTGGAGACTGGGTTGCAGGACTGATACAGAAAGCAGATATTGGAGACTGGGGTGCAGAATTAGTTTTGAAGACAGAAGAGGTTGGAGACTGGGTTTCAGAAGGACTCTTGCAGAGAGCAGAATTTGGAGACTTAGGTGCAGAAAGATTGTTACAGAGAGCAGAGGTTGGAGACTGGGATGCAGAAGGACTGTTGCCGAGAACAGAGGTTGAAGACTGGGGTGTAGAAGGATCTTGGAAGAGAGCAGAATTTTCAGTTGAGGTGCAGAAGGACTAATGCAGAGAGCAGATGTTGGAGACTGGGGTGCAGAAGGACTGTTGCAGAGAGCAGAGGTTGGAGATTTGTGTGCAGAAGCACTGTTCCAGAGAAGAGATGTTGAAGACTGGGGTGCAGAAAGCCTGTTACAAATAGCAGAGTTTGGAGAAGGGGTGCAGAAGGAATGTTACAGAGAGCAGATTTTGGAGATTGGTTTGCAAAAGTATTGTCCAGAGAGTAGAGGTTGAATACAGAGATGCATAAGGTCTGTTATAGAGAGTAGAGGTTGGATACTGAGGTGCAGATGGACAATTGCAGAGAGAAGAGGTTGAAGACTGACGTGCAGAAGTACTGTTACAGAGCAGAGGTTGGAGACTGAGGTGCAGAAGGACGGATACAGAAAGCAGAGTTTAGAGACTGGGGTGCAGAAGGACGATTACAGAGAGCAGAGGTTTGGGACTGCGGTGCAGAAGAACTGTTAAATAGAGCAGAGGTTGGAGACTGGCATGCAGAAGGACTGTTGTAGAGAGCAGACGTAGGAGACTGGGGTGAAGAAGGATTGTTGCAGAGAGCAGAGGTTGGAGACTGAGGTTCAGAAGGACTGTTACAGAGAGCAGAGTTTGGAGACTGGTTGCAGAAAAACTGTTGCAGAGAACAGAGGTTGGCGACTGAGTTGCAGAAGGACCGTTGAAGATAGCAGATGTTGGAGACTGGGGTGCAGAAGGATCTTACAGAGAGAAGAGGTTGGAGACTTAAGTGCAGAAAGACTGTTGTAGAGAGCAGACGTAGGAGACTGGGGTGCAGAAGGATTATTGCAGAGAGCAGAGTTTGGAGACTGGGGTGCACGACTGGTAAGAAAGCAGAGGTTGGAGACTGGGGTGCCGAAGGACCGTTACAGAGAGCTAAGATTGGAGACTGGGGTGCAAAAAGACTTTTACAAAGTGCAGAGATTGGAGAGTGAAGAGCGGAAAGACTGTTGCAAAAACAGAGGTTTAAGACAGGGTTGCAGAAGGACTTTTTCAGAGAACTGAGTTTGGAGACTGAGGTGCAGAAGGATTGTTACAGAGAGCAGAGTTTGGAGACTGCAGTGCAGAAGAACTGTTACTGAGAGTAGAGTTTGGACAATGGGGTAAAGAAGCAGACTGGGGTGCAGAAGAACTGATACAGAAAGCTGACGTTGGAGACTGGGGTGCAGAAGGACCATTACAGAGAGCAGAGTTTTGAGACTGCGGTACAGAAGGACTGTTACAGAGAGCAGAGTTAGGATACTGGTGTGCAAAAAGACTGATCCAGAAAGCATAGGTTGAAGAATTGGGTTCAGAAGGCCTGTTACAGAGAGCAGCGTTTGGAGACTGAGGTGCTGACGGTTCATTACAGAGAGCAGAGTTTGGACACAGAGGTGCAGAAGGACTATTACAGAGAGGAGCGGTTGCAGACTGGGGTGCAGAAGGAGTCTTACAGAGAGCAGAGGAAGGAGACTAGGGTGCAGAAGGACAGTTGCAGAGAGGCGAGGATAGAGACTGAGGTGAAGAAAGATCGTTACAGAGAGAAGAGGTTGGAAACTGGGTTGCAGAAGGCCTGTTACAGAGTGCAGAATTTGGAGAGTGGGGTGCAGAAGGTTTGTTACAGAGAACAGAGGTTGGAGACTAAGGTTCAGAAGGATCGTTTCAGAGAGCAGAGGTTGGAGACTGGGGTGCATAAGGACCGTTACAGATTGCAGAACTTATAGATTGAGGTGAAAAAGGATCTTGCAGAGAGCAGAGGTTGAAGACTGAGGTGCAGAAGGGTAGCTACAGAGAGCAGAGGTTGGAGACTGGGGTGCAGCATGACAGTTACAGAGAGCAAAGGTTGGAGACTGGGGTGCAGAAGTAATGTTGCAGAGAGCATAGTTTTGAGACTGGGGTGAAGAAGGACTGTAGCAGAGAGCAGAAGTTGGAGACTGGGATGCAAAAGGATCTTTACAGAGAGCAGTGGTTGGAGACTGGAGTGTATAAGGACTGTTTCAGAGAGAAGAGCTTGGAGACTGGGGTGCAGAAGGACTGTTGCAGAGAGCAGAGGTTGGAGAATGATGTGCAGAAGGACTGTTACAGAGAGCAGAGGTTGAAGACTGGGGTGAAGAAGGATTGTTGTAAAGATCAGAGATTTCAGACTGAGGCTTAGGAAAAACTGTTACAGAGAGCAGAGTTTGGAGACTGGTGTGCAGAAGGACCGTTTCACCGAGAAGATGTTAGAGACTGGAGTGCAGAAGGACTGTTGCAGAGAGCAGACGTTGAAGACTGAGGTGCAGAAGGATTGTTACACAGAGCATATTTTGAATACTGGGGTGCAGAATGACCATTACAAAGAGCAAAGTTTGGAGACTGATATGCAGAAGGACTTTTCCAGAGAGCAGTGGTTGGATACTGTGGTGCAGAAGGACTGTTACAGAGAGCAGATGTTGGAGACTAAGATGGTAATAGATCTTACAGATAGCAGAGTCTGGAGACTAAGGTGCAGAATGATTGTTGCAGAGAGTAGATTTTAGAGACTGAGGAGCAGAAGGATCGTTGCAGATAGAAGAGGTTAGAGCCTGGGGTGCAGAAGGACTTTTTCAGAAAGCAGAGGTTGGCCATTGTGGAGCAGATGAACCGTTACAAAGAGAAGAGGTTTGAGACTGCAATACAAAAAGACTGTTACAGGGAGCAAAGGTTGGAGACTGGGTAGAAGAAGAATCGCTGAAGATTGCCGATGTTAAAGACTGGGGTGCAGAAGGACTGTCACAGAGAGCAGAGGTTGGAGACTGAGTTGCAGAAGGATTGTTACAGAGAGCAGAGGTTTCAGACTGAGGCTTAGAAGGACTC
Source organism: Ictidomys tridecemlineatus (assembly GCF_052094955.1). Taxonomy (NCBI): domain Eukaryota; kingdom Metazoa; phylum Chordata; class Mammalia; order Rodentia; family Sciuridae; genus Ictidomys; species Ictidomys tridecemlineatus. The sequence goes on from NW_027526198.1 coordinate 115,107, forward strand.
TTACACAGAGCAGAGTTTGGAATCTGAGGCTCTGAAGGACTGTTCCAGAAAGCAGAGTTTGGCATTTCGCGTGTAGAAGAACCATTATAGAAAAAGAGGTTGGAGACTGCGGTACAGAAGGACTGTTACAGAGAGCAGAGTTTGGATACTGGGGTGCAGAAAGACGGTTGCAGAGAGCAGATGTTGCAGAATGGGGTAGAGAAGGACTGTTACAGAGAGAAGACGTTGGAGACTGAGGTGCAGAAGGTTTGTTACAGAGAGCAGAGGTTGGAGACTGGGGTGCAGAAGGACCATTACAGAGAGCAAAGTTTGGATACTGAGGTGCGGAAGGACTTTTAAAGAGAGCAGAGTTTGGATACTGAGGTGTAGCAGAACTGCTACAAAGAGCAGAGTTTGGAGACTGGGATGAAAAATGATCTTCCAGAGAGCAGAGTCTGGAGACCTGGGTGCAGAAGGACTGTTGCAGAGAGCAGAGGTTGGAGTCTGAGGTTCAGAAGTATCGATTCAGAGAGAAGAGGTTGGAGACTGGGGTGCAGAAAGACTGTTACAGAAAGCAGAGGCTGGCAGTTGGGGAGCAGAAGGACCGTTACAAAGATAAGAGGTTGGAGACTGTGATACAAAAGAACTGTTACAGAGAGCGTAGGTTAAAGACTGGGTACAAGAAGGATTCTTTCAGAGAGCAGATGTTGGAGACTAGGGTGCAGAAGGACTGTTATATAGAGCAGAGGATGGAGACTGAGTTGCAGATGGATCGTTTCAGAGAGCAGAGGTTAGAGACTGGAGTGGAGAAAAACCGTTAGGGAGAGCAGAGGTTGGAGACTGAGGTGCAGAAGGACTTTTACAGAAAGCAGAGGTTGGAGACTGGGGTTCAGAATGATTCTTACAGAGAGCAGCTGATGGAGACTTTGGTGAAGAAGGAGTGATACAGACAGCAGAGTTTGGATTTTGGGGTGCAGAAGAACTGTATAGAGAGCAGCGGTTGGAGACTGGGGTGCAGAAGGATTGTTACAGAGAGCAGAGGTTGGAGACTCGGGTGCAGAAGGACTGTTACAAAGAGCAGAGGTTTGAGACTGTGGTGCAGAAGAACTGTTACAGAGAGCAGGGGTTAGAGACTGGGGTGTAGAAGGCCTGTTAGAGAGAGCAGAGGTTGGAGACTGAGGTGCAGAAAGATTGGTACAGAGAGAAGAGGTTGGCGACTGAGGTGCAGAAGGACCGTTACAGAGAGCAGAGGTTGGGAACTTGGTGCAGAAAAATCTTGCCTGGGTCCCCGCAGCCCGGCTTTGTGAACCGCCCACACGTAACATCGAACTTGGGAGCAGTTGCTGGCTGTCTGCCTGTCCCCCCTCCCTCCCCCGGGCTGGCTTGGTGAACCTCAACCAGCCGCTGCTCACACGGCGCAGTGAACTTGGGAGCTGGCGCTGCCTGCTTGGCTGCTTGGGCCCCCCGCAGACCAGCTCTGTGAACCGCCGCTGGCTACCGCCAAGCGGCCGCTGCCTACACCCTTGCAGTGAGTGGGGGAGCAAACACTGCCTGCCCGGCCCCGAGGGCCCGACTCTGTGAACCTCCTCTGGTGGTTTGGAGCTGCAGACGACCACCCTCCACCTGCCAACCCAGTGCTGCAAACGACCCCTGACCAGCTCTGCAAAAGGCCCCGCCCACACAGCGAACAGCAGGAAGGGAGACCCGCCCAATCCTGGAGGAAGTACCGCTGCACAGTGATTGACTCCCGCCTACTGAGAGGAGAAACTTGGCCTGGTGGGCATAGCTCTACCCACTGGAAGAGCAGTTAATCGAACTCTAGGACTGCATTTATAAATTTTTTTTTTACTGTCTTTTTAAATGTTTTTTAATCCATCTTATTTTATTTTATTCTATTTATTACATCTCATTTTCCATTTCTACTATTATTATTTCTCTTTAAATCCCTTTAAATCTTCTATTCTTTTCTATCCTTCTTTTCTCCTGTCTTTACATCTCTTTTTAATTTTCTTATTCCCCCTTCCTTGAATTCTACCTGCTTACTCTTATTCTCTTTAGTGACTTCTACCCATCCCTTCTAATACCTTTCCACTCAAGCTTCAAATATATTTATAGGAGTAAACAGTAACTCAGCAGTCAAACAGAACAAGAAACAATATGAACAGCATGAAAAAGCAAGGAAGAAAAGGAGTGCAAACAATGCAGGGCAGCCTAAATATTCAGGAGGATATAGAACCACCAGAAAAATGGTCATATAAAGAACTCATGGAACACCTGAGACAGATGGAACGGAACCTTAAAGAGGATACAAGACAGCAAATTCAAGCAGCGAAAGAACACATTGAGAATGTATTACACAAACAGATAAAGGAAGAAGTTAAGCATCTTTATCAGGAGATAGAGACTATAAAAAAGAATCAAACCATAATCTTAGAAATGAAAGAAACCATAAACCAAATTAAAAACTCAAATGAGAGTATCATTAATAGAGTGGAGCAAGTAGAAGCTAGAACATCAGATAATGAAGACAAAATATATCATCTGGAAAAGAGGCTAGCCATCTCAGATAGGCTGGTTAAAAATCATGAGAGAAGCATACAAGAGATATGTGATAATATAAAAAAACCAAATTTAAGAGTCATTGGGATAGAGGAAGGGATAGAGATTCAAACAAGGGGAATGAGTAATCTACTAGATGAAATAATCACAGAAAACTTTCCAGAATTAAAAAAGGAAACAGATATTCAAATTGTAGATGCATACAGGACACCGAACATACAAAATCACAGTAGACCAACACCAAGACACATTGTTATGAAGATATCCAATATACAGAACAAAGAGAAAATATTAAAAGCTACAAGAGAAAAGAGAAAGATTACATTCAGGGGTAAACCAATAAGGTTAACAACGGACTTCTCAACTCAGACGCTGAAAGCAAGAAGATTCTGGAATAACGTATTTCAAACACTGAAAGACAATGGATGCCAACCAAGAATTCTGTACCCAGCAAAATTAAGCTTCAGATACGACAACGAAATAAAAATCTTTCACGATAAACAAAAACTAAAAGAATTTGCAGCCAGAAAACCAGCGTTGCAAAGCATCTTGAGCAAAACACTTCACGAGGAAGAAACGGAAAACAATAACCAAAGCCAACAGTGGGAAGTACCTCAGTAAAGACAGACGGAGGGGGGAAAACTAATCATGGTGAAACAAACGCAATTAAAAAAAAAAAACAAAACGAGATAAATAATCAAATATAGCTGGAAGTACAAACCATATATCAATAGTAACTCTAAACATTAATGGTTTAAACACTCCAATAAAGAGATATAGGCTGGTAACATGGATCAAAAAAACAAATCCAACAATATGCTGTCTCCAGGAGACTCACCTGACTGGAAAAGACATACACAGGCTAAAGGTAAAAGGTTGGAAAAAAATATACCACGCACACGCTCCTCGCAAGCAAGCACGGGTGGCCAACCTCATATCGAATAAAATCAACTTCAAGACTAAGTTAATCCAAAGGGATAAGGAAGGACATTATATACTGTTAAAAAGAACCATTAAACAACAAGACATAACAATTATCAATATTTATGCACCAAATAATGGCGCTTCGAAGTTTATAAAACAAATTCTCCTCAAGTTCAAGAATCAAATAGACCACAACACAATAATTATGGGTGACTTCAACACACCTCTCTCACCATTGGACAGATCCTCCAAGCAAAAGTTGAATAAAGAAACTATAGACCTCAATACCACAATCAATAACCTAGACTTAACTGACATATATAGAATATACCAACCATCATCGAATGGATATACTTTTTTCTCAGCAGCACATGGATCCTTCTCAAAAATAGACCATATATTATGCCATAGGGCAACCCTCAATAAATATAAAGGGGTAGAGATTATACCATGCATTTTATCTGATCATAATGGATTGAAACTGGAAATTAATGATAAAAGAAGGAAGGGAAAATCCAATATCACATGGAAAATGAACAATATGTTACTGAATGATCAAAGGGTTACAGAAGACATAAAGGAGGAAATCAAAAAATTCTTAGAGGTAAATGAAAATGCAGACACAACCTATCGGAATCTATGGGACACAATGAAAGCAGTTTTAAGAGGGAAATTCATCGCCTGGAGGTCATTCCTCAAAAAAAGGAAAAACCAACAAATAAATGAGCTCACACTTCATCTCAAAGCCCTAGAAAAGGAAGAGCAAAACAATAGCAAATGCAGCAGAAAGCAAGAAATAATTAAAATCAGAGCGGAAATCAATGAAATTGAAACAAAAGAAACTATCGAAAAAATTAACAAAACTAAAAGTTGGTTCTTTGAAAAAATAAACAAGATAGACAAACCTTTAGCCATGCTAACGAAGAGAAGAAGAGAGAGAACTCAAATTACTAACATAAGGGATGAAAAAGGCAATATCACAACAGACGCCACAGAAATACAGAAGACAATTAGAAACTATTTTGAAAACCTATATTCCAATAAAATAGAAGATAGTGAAGACATCGATAAATTTCTTAGGACATATGATTTGCCCAGACTGAGTCAGGAGGACACACACGATTTGAACAGACCAATATCAATGGATGAAATTGAAGAAGTAATCAAAAGACTACCAACCAAGAAAAGCCCAGGACCGGATGGGTATACAGCGGAGTTTTACAAAACCTTTAAAGAAGAATTAATACCAATACTTTTCAAGTTATTCCAGGAAATAGAAAAAGAGGGAGTCCTTCCAAATTCATTCTATGAGGCCAACATCACATTGATTCCAAAACCAGACAAAGACACAGCAAAGAAAGAAAACTACAGACCAATATCTCTGATGAACCTAGATGCACAAATCCTCAATAAAATTCTGGCGAATCGGATACAAAGACACATCAAAAAAATTATGCACCACAATTCACAATAGCTAGACTGTGGAACCAACCCAGATGCCCTTCAATGGATGAATGGATTAAAAAAATGTGGCATTTATACACTATGGAGTATTACACAGCACTAAAAAATGACAAAATCATGGAATTTGCAGGGAAATGGATGGCATTAGAGCAGATTATGCTCAGTGAAGCTAGCCAATCCCTAAAAAACAAATACCAAATGTCTTCTTTGATATAATGAGAGCAACTAAGAATAGAGTAGGGAGGAAGAGCAGGAAGAAAAGATTGACATTAAACAGAGGCACGAGATGGGAGGGAAAGAGAGAGAAAAGTGGAAATGCATGGAAATGGAAAGAGACCCTCATTGTTATAAAAAACTACATAAAAGATGTTGTGAGGGGAATTGGAAGAAAAATAAGGAGAGAAATGAATTATAGTAGATGGGATAGAAAGAAAAGATGGGGGGGAGGGGGATAGTAGAGGATAGGAAAGGTAGCAGAATACATCAGTCACTAGTATGGCATTATGTAAAAATGTGAATGTGTAACCTATGTGATTCTGCAATCTGTATTTGGGGTAAAAATGGGAGTTCATAACTCACTTGAAACTATTGTTCGAAGTATGATATGTCAAGAGCTTTGTAATGTTGTGAACAACCAATAAAAAAAAAAAAAAAAAAAAAAAGAAAAATCTTGCAGACATTGGAACCTGAGGTGCAGAAGGATCGTTTCAGAGATCAGAGTTTGGAGACGGAGGTGCAGAAGAATCTTTACAGAGAGCAGAGGTTGGAGACTGGGGTCAGGAACAATGGTTCTGAAAGCACAGTTCGGAGACTGGGGAGCTGAAGAAATGTTGTAGAGAGCACAGGTTAGAACTGGGGTTCAGAAGGACTATTGCAGAGAACAAATTTAGAGACGAAGGTGCAGGAGAACTGATACAGAGAGTAGAGGTTTGAGAGTGAGGTCCAGAAGGATTGTAACAGAGATCAGAGTGTGGAGACTGGGGTGCAGAATGAGTGTTAAAGAGAGCAGAATTTTGAGATTGGGGTGCAGAAGAACTGACTGTTGCAGAGAGCAATGTTTGGAGAATGAGGTGCAGAAAGACTGTTACAGAGAGCATAGTTTGAAAACTGGGGTGCAGAAGGACCGTTTCACAGAGCAGAGCTTGGAGCTTGGGGAGAAGAAGGATCATAGCAGAGAGCAGATGTTGGAGACTGGGGTGCAGAAGGACTGTTACAGAGAGCAGAGTTTGGAGACCAGGTTGCAGTAGGATAGTTACAGAAAGCACAGGTTGGAGACTGGGGTGCAGAAGAAATGTTGCAGAGAGCAGAGTTAGGAGAATGGGATGCAGAAGGACTGTAGCAGAGAGCAGAGGTTGGAGACTGGCGTGTAGAAGGACTGTTGCAGACATCAGACGTTGGAGACTGGAATGCAGAATGATCCTTGCAGAGAGCAGAGGTTGGAAACTGGAGAGCAGAAGGTCCGTTGCAGAGTGATGAAGTTGGAGACTGAGCTGCAGAAGGACTGTTACAGAGAGCAGAGTTTGGAGACTGGGTTGCAGAAGACCTGTTACAGAGAGCAGATGTTGGAGACTTGAGTACAGAAGGATTGTTAGAGATAGCACTGTTTGGAGACTGGGGTGTAGAAGGATCGATGTAGAGATCAGAGGTTTCAGATTGAGGCTTAGAAAGACTGTTACAGAGAGGAGAGGTTGGAGTCTGTGGTGCAAAAGGACTTTTATAGAAAGTAGAGGTTGGCAATTGGGGTGCAGATTGACCGTTACATAGAGAAGAGTTCGGAGACTGCGATACAAAAGAACTTTTACAGAGAGCAGAGTTTCGAGACTGGGTAGAAAAAGGATCATTGCAGAGAGCAGATGTTGGAGACTGGGGTGCAGATGGACTATTAAAGAGAGCAGAGTTTAGAGACTGAGTTGCAGAAGGACAGTTACAGAGAGTAAAGTTTGGAGACTGGGGTGCAGAAGAAATGTTGCAGAGAGCAGAGATAGGAGACTTGGGTGCATAAGGACGTATGCAGAGAGCAGAGTTTGGAGACTGTGGTGCAGAAGGACTGATACAGAGAACAGAGTTTGGATACTGGGCTGCAGAAGGATCGTTGCACAGAGCAGAGGTTGGAAACTATGGTGCAGAAGGATAGTTACACAGGGCAGAATTTGGTTCCTGGGGTGTAAAAAGACTGCTGCAGAGAACAGAGGTTGGAGACTGAGGTGCAAAAGGACTGATACAGAGAGCACAGGTTGGAGACTGGGGTGCAAAAGAACTGATAAACAAAGCAGAGGTTGGAGACTGGGGTTCAGAAGAACCCTTACAGAGAAAAGAGTTTGGAGACTGCAGTAGAGAAGGACTTTTACAGAGAGCAAAGTTTGGAGACCGTGGTGCAGAAGGATTGTTACAGAGAGCAGAGGTCAGAGACTGGGGTTCAGAAGGACTGTTGCAGAGAACAGAGTTTGGAGACTGAGGTTAAGAAGGATCGTTGCAGAGAGAAGAGTTTGGAGACTGGGGTGCAGAAGGCCTGTTACAGAGAGCAGAGTTTGGAGACTGGGGTGCAAAAGGAATGTTACAGATAGCACAATTTCGAGACTGGGTTGCTCAAAGATCTTACAGAGAGCATTTTGGAGACTGAGGTTCAGAAGGACTATTACAGAGAGCAAAGGTTGAAAACTGGTGTGCAGACGGATTGTGGCAGATAGAAGAGTTTTCAGACTTAGGTGCAGAATGACTGTTGCAGAGTGCAGATGTTGGATCCTGGGGTGCAGAGGACTGTTGCAGAGAGCAGAATTTTGAGACTGGGGTGCAGAAGGATCGTTGCAGAGAGCACAGGTTGGAGACTGGGGTGCAGTAGGCCTGTTACAGAGAGCAGAGGTTGAAGACTGGGGTGCAGAAGGCCTGTTACAGAGAGCAGAAATTGGAGACTGGGATGCAGAAGGACTGTTACAGAGACCAGCATTAGGAGAATGCATGGCAGAAGGATCTTACAGAGAACAGAGATTTGAGACAGAGATGCAGAAGGACTTTTACAGAGAGTAGAGGGTGGAGACTGGGGTGCAGAGAGAGTGTCACAGAGAGCAGAGATTGGAAACTGGGGTGTATAAGGACCGGTGCTGTGAGCAGAGATTGGAGCCTGGGGAGAAGAAGGATCGTTGCAGAGAGCAGATGTCGGAGACTGGGGTGCAGAAGGACTGTTAAAGAGAGCAGAGCTTTGAGACTGAGGTGCAGAAGGACTTTTAAAGAGAGCAGAATTTGGAGATTAGGTGCAGAAGGATCGTTACACAGAGCAGATGTTGGAGACTGTGTTGCAGAAGGACTGATACAGAGATCAGAGTTTGAAGACTGGGGTGCAGGAGGATCGTTGCAGAGAGCAGAAGTTGGAAACTAAGGTGCAGAAGGATGGTTACACAGAGCAGATTTTGGTTACTGGGGAGTAAAAGGACTGCTGCAGAGAGCAGAGTTTGGAAACTGAGGTGCAAATGGACTGATACAGAGAGCAGATGTTGGAGACTGGGGTGAAGAAGTCCTGTAGCAGAGAGCAGAGGTTGGAGACTGGCGTGCGAAAGGACTGTTGCAGAGAGCATAGGTTGGAGACTCAGGTGCAGAAGGACTTTTGCAGAGAACAGAGTGTGGAGACTGGGGTGCAGAAGAACCATTGCAGAGAGCAGAGGTTGTAGACTGAGGTGCAGAAGGATTGTTACAGAGAGCAGAAGTTAGAGACTGGGGTGCAGAAGGACTGTTGCACGGAACAGAGGTTGGAGACTGAGGTTAAGAGAGATCCTTGCAGAGAGAAGAGGTTGGAGACTGGGGTGCAGAAGGCCTGTTAAAGAGAGCAGAGATTGGAGACTGGGGTGCAGTTTGCCTGTTACAGAGAGCAGAGTTTGTAGACTGAGGTGCAGAAGGACTGTAAAGATAGCACAATTTCGTGACTGGGTTGCAGAAGGATATTACAGAGAGCATTTTGTAGACTGAGGTTCAGAAAGACTGTTACAGGGAGCAAAGTTTGGAACCTCGGATGCAGAAGGATTTTTGCAGAGAGCCGAGTTTTCAGACTGAGGAGCAGAAGGACAGTTTCAGAGAGCAGATGTTGGATCATTGGGTGCAGAAGGACTGTTACAGAGAGCAGAGTTTGGAGACTGGGATGCAGCAGAATCGTTGCAGAGAGAAAAGGTTGGAGACTCGGGTGCAGAAGGCCTGTTAGAGAGAGCAGAGTTTTAAGTTTGGGGTGCTGGAGGCTTGTTACAGAGAGCAGTGTTTGGAGACTGGAGTGCAGAAGACTGTTACAGAGAGCAGCGTTTGGAGAATTGGTTGCAGAAGGATCTTACAGAGAGCTGAGGATGGAGACTAAGGTGAAGAAGGACTTTTACAGAGAGTAGCGTGTGGAGACTGAGGTGCAGAAGTATTGCTACAGAGAGCAGAGTTTGGAGATTGGGGTGCAGAAGAACTGTTACTGAGAGCAGATGTTGGAGACAGGGGTTCAGAAGGACTGTTTCAGAGAGCAGAGTTTGGAAACTTAGGTGCAAAAGGACTGTTACAGAGAGCAGATTTTGGAAAGTGGGATGTAGAAGGACCGTTGCAGAGAGCAGAGGTTGGAGCCTGGGGAGAAGAAGGATCGTTGCAGAGAGCAGATGTTGGAGACTGGGGTGCAGAAGGACTATTTAAGAGAGCAGAGGTTGGAGACTGAGGTGCAGAAAGATCATTTCTGAGTGCAGAGGTTTGAGACTGGGGTGCAGAAGGACTGTTGCAGATTGCAGAACTTGGAGAATGACTTTTACAGAGAAGAGAGGTTGGAGACTGGGGTGCAAAAGGATTCTTAGAGAGAGCAGAGAATGGAGACTGGGGTGCAGAAGGATCGTTGCAGAGAGCAGAGGTCGGAGAATGAGGTGCAGAAGGATTGCTACAGAGAGCTGAGGTTGGAGACTGGGTTGCAGCAGGACAGTTACAGAGAGCACAGTTCGGAGAATTGGATGCAGAAGAAATGTTGCAGAGAGAAGAGGTTGAAGACTGGGGTGCAGAAGTACTGTAGCATAGAGCAGAGGTTGTAGCCTGGGGTGCAGAAGGACTTTGCAGAGAGCAATTGTTGGAGACTGGGATGCAGAAGGATCATTGCAGAGAGCAGAGGTTGGAGACTGCGGTTTAGAAGGACTGCTGCAGAGAGCAGAGGTTAGAGACTGAGGTGTAGAAGGACTGTTGCAGAGAGAAGAGGTTGGCGACTGGGGTGCAGAAGGCCTGTTACAGAGAGCAGATTTTGGAGACCGAGGTGCAGAAGGATTGTTACAAATAGCACAGTTTGGAGACTGTTGTTTAGAAGCACTGTTGCAGATAACAGAAATTTCAGACTGAGGCTTAGAAGGACTGTTACAGAGAGCAGAGGTTGGAAAATTGGGGTGTAGAAGGACCGTTATAGAGAGCAGAGGTTGGAGACTGACATACAAAAGGACTTTTACAGAGTAGAGTTTGTAGACTGCGCCGCAGAAACATCTTTGTAGAGAGCAGATTTGGGAGATCACAGTTTGGAGACTGGGGTGCAGAAGAAATGTTGAAGAGAGCAGAGGTTGGAGACTGGGGTGCAGAAGGACTGTAGTAGAGAGCAGAAGGTGGAGACTGTTGTGTAGAAGGACTGTTTCAGAGAGCAGACGTTGGAGACTGGGATGCAGAAGGATCGTTGCAGAGAGCAGATATTGGAGACTGGTGTATAGAAGGACTTTTGCACAGAACAGAGGTTGGAGACTGGGGTGCAGAAAGACTGTTGCGGAGTGCAGAGTTTGGAGACTGAGGTGCAGAAGGACTGTTACATAGAGCAGAGGTTTTAGACTGGGTGCAGAATAACTGATACGGAAAGTAGAGTTTGGAGACTGGGGTGCAGAAGGACTATTACAGACAGCAGAGTTTGTAGCCTGGGGTGCAGAATTACTGTTGCAGAGAAAAGAGGTGGGATACTGGGGTGCAGAAGGGCCGTTGCAGAGAGATGAGTTTGGAGACTGAGGTTCAGAATGACTGTTACAGAGAGCAAAGTTTAAAAAACGGGGTGCAGAAGGATCTTACAGAGAGCAGATGTTTGAGACTGGGGGGCAGAAATACTGTTGAAGAGAGCAGAGGTTGGAAACTGAGGTGCAGAAGAGAAGAGGTTGAAGACTGGGACAGAAGGCCTGTTACAGAGAGAAGAGTTTGGAGACTGAGTTGCAGAAGACCTGTTACAGAGAGCAGATGTTTGAGACTGGGGTTAAGAAGGATTGTTACAGATAGCACAGTTTGGAGACTGGGGTTTAGAATGATTGTTGCAGAGAGAAGAGGTTTCAGAGTGAGGCTTAGAAGGACTGTTACAGAGAGCAGAGGTTTGGGTCTCAGGTGCAGAAGGACTGTTTCAGAAAGCAGAGGTTGGTAATTTGGGTGCAGAAGTAACATTATAAAGAGAAGAGGTTGGAGACTGCGGTACAGAAAGACTGTTACAGGGAGAAGACGTTGAAGACTGAGGTGCAGAAGGATTTTTACAGAGAGCAAAGGATGGAGACTGAGTTGCAGAAGGACTTTTACAGAGAGCAGATGTTGGAGACTGAGGTACAGAAGGATCGTTGCAGAGAGAAGAGTTTGGAGACTGGGGTGCAGAAAAATAGTTACAGAAAGGAGAGGTTGGCAATTGGGGAGCAGATGGACCATTACAAAGAGAAGAGGTTGGAGACTGCGATACAAAAGGTCTTTTACAGAGAGCAGAGTTTGGAGACTGGGTAGTAGAAGGATTGTTGCAGAAAGAATATATTGGAGACTGCTGTGCAGAAGGACTGTTGCAGAGAGCACAGGTTGGAGACTGGGGTGCAGAAGAAATGTTGCAGAGAGCAGAGTTAGGAGACATGGGTGCAGAATTACTGATAAAAAGAGCAGAGGTTGGAGACTGGGGTGCAGAAATATCATTGCAGAGAGCAGAGGTTCGAAACTAAGGTGCAGAAGGATCGTTAAACAGAGCAGATTTTGGTTACTGGGGAGCAGAAGAAGTGTTGCAGAGAGCAGAGGTTTGTTACTAAGGTGCAGAAGGACTGTTACATAGAGCAGAGGTTGGAGACTGAGGTGCACAAGGACTGTTTCAGAGAGCAGAGGTTGGAGACTGAGGTGTTGAAGGATCGTTGCAGAGAGAAATGGTTGGAGACTGGGGAGCAGAAGGCCTGTTACAGAGAGCCGAGTTTTAAGACTGGGGTTCAGAAGACCTGTTACAGAGAGCAGAGTTTTGACACTGGGATTCAGAAGGATCGTTACAGAAAGCACATTTTGAAAACTGGGGTGCAGAAGAATCGTTGCAGTGAGCAGATGTTAGAGACTGGGGTGCAGATGGACTGATACAGAGAGCAGCAGTTGGAGACTGGAGTTCAGAAGGCCTGTTACAGAGAGCACAATTTAGAGACTGGGGTGATGAAGGACTGTTACAGAGAGAAGAGTTTGAAGACTGGGTTGCAGAAGGATCATACAGAAAGCAGAGAATGGAGACTGAGGTGCAGAATCACTGTTACAGAGAGTAGAAGTTGGAGACTGAGGTTCAGAAGGACCGTTGCAGAGAGCAGAGGTTGAAGACTGTGATGCAGAAGGATTGTTACAGAGAGCAGAGGTTGGAGACAGGGGTGCAGAAGGACTGATGCAGGGAGCAGAGGTTTTAGACTGGGATGTACAAGGACTGTTGCAGAGAGTACAGGTTGGAGATTGGGATTCAGAAGGAATGTAGCAGAGAGCAGAGGCTGGAGACTAAGGTGCAGAAGGACAGTTACGCAGAGCAGAGGTTGGAGACTGGGTTGCAGAAGGACTGACACAGAAAGCAGAGGTTGGAAATTGGGGTGCAGAAGTTCTTGTACAGAGAGCAGAGGTTGGAGAATGCAGTACAGAAGGACTGTTAGAGAGAGCAAAGAGACTCTCTTTGGAGACTGGGGTGCAAAAGGACTGTTGCAGAGAACAGAGGTTGCAGACTGAGTTGCAGAAAGATGGTTACAGAGGGCAGAGTTTAGAGACTGTGGTTCAAAGGACTGATACAGAAAGCACAGGTTGGATACTGGGGTGCATAAAGACCCTTACAGAGAACAGAGGTTGGAGACTGTGGTACAGATGGACTGTTACAGAGAGCAGAGGTTGGAGTCTGGGTTGCAGAAGAACCGATGTAGAGAACCGAGTTTAGAGACTGGGGTGCAGAAGGACCGTTGGGGCGATCAGAGTATGGAGACTTGGGTGTAGAAGGACTGTTGCAGAGAGCAGTGATTTGAGACTGAGTTACAGAAGGACGGTTACAGAGAACAGAGTTTTGAGACTGGGGTGCAGATGGATTTTTGGAGAGAGCAGAGTTTTCAGACGGAGGTACAGAAGAAATGTTGCAGAAAGCAGATGTTGGAAACTGGGGTTCACCAGGACTGTTTCAGCTAGCAGAGGTTTCACACTGGGGTACAGAAGGATCGTTGCAGAAAGCAGAGTTTGGAGACTGGGGTGTAGAAGGACTGTTGCAGAGAGCAGAGGTTGGAGACTGGGGTGTATAAGGACTGTTGCGGAGAGCAGACGTTTGAGACTGGGGTGCAGAAGGATCGTTGGGGCGAGCAGAAAGCAGAGTTTGGAGACTGGGGTGCAGAAGGACTTTTACAAAGAGCACAGGTTGGATACTTGGGTGCAGAAGAAATGTTGCGGAGAGCAGAGGTTGGAGATTTGTTTGCAGAGGACTGTTGCAGAAAGCAGAGGTAGGAGACTGATGTGCAGAAGGACTGTTGCAGATAGCAGAGGTTAAAGACTGGGGTGCAGAAGGACTGTTAAAGAGAGGAGACTTTGGAGACTGGGTTTCAGAAGGATCTTACAGAGAAAAGAGTTTGGAGACTGAGGTGCAGAAGGACTGTTACAGAGAGCGGAGGTTCGAGACTGAGGTGCAGAACGATCGTTACAGAGAGCAGAGGTTGGAGACTGAAGTTCAGACGGACTTTTACAAAGAGCAATGGTTTGATATTGGGGTGCAGAAGGAATGTTGCAGAGAGCAGAGTTTGGAGACTGAGGTTCAGAAGGACTGTTGCTGAGAGTAGAGGTTGGAGATTGGCGTGCACAAAAACTTTTGCAAGGATCAGAGGTTTTAGACTGCGATGTAGAAGGACTGTTGCAGAGTAGAGATTGGAAATTGGGGTCCAGAAATTGTGTAGCAGAGAGCAGAGGTTGGAGACTAAGGTGTAGAAGTACAGTTACACAGAGCAAAGTTTGGAGACTGGGGTTCAGAAAGACTGATACAGAAACAGAGGTTGGAGACTCGGATGCAGAAGTACCCTTACCGAGAGCAGAGTTTGGAGAATGCAGTACAGATGGAGTGTTACAGAGAGTAGAGGATGGAGACTGGGGTGGAGAATTACTGTTGCAGAGAGCATATGTTGGTGACTGGGGTGCAAAAGGACTGTTGCAGAGAGTAGAGGAAGGATACTGGGGTGCAGAAGGACTGTTGCAGAGAGCAGAGGTTTCAGACCGAGTTGCAGAAGGACTATTAGAGAGGGAAGAGTTTGGAGACGGTGGTGCAAAACGACTGATAGAGAAAGCAGAGGTTGGATACTGGGGTGCATAAGGACCCTTACAGAGAACAGAGTTTAGAGACGGCGGTACAGAAGGACTGTTACAGAGTGCCGAGGTTGGAGACTGGGGTGCAGAGAACTGATATAGAGAACAAAATTTAGAGACTGGGGTGCAGAAGGATCGTTGGGGTGAGCAGAGTATGGAGACTAGGGTTTAGTAGGACTGTTGCAGAGAGCAGAGGTTGGAGACTGGGGTGTGGAAGGACTGTTGCAGAGAGCAGAGTTTTCAGACTGAGGTACAGAAGAACTGTTGCAGTAAGCAGATGTTGGAGACTGGGGTTCACAAGGACTGTTGCAGTGAGCAGAGGTTTGAGACTGGGGTGCCGAAGGATCGTTGCAGAGAGCAGAGGTTGGAGACTGAGGTGCAGAAGGAATGTTGCAGAGAGTGGAGGTTAGAGTCTGATGTGCAGAAAGATCGTTAAAGAGAGCAGAGGTTGGAGACTGGGGTGCAGATGGACTTTTACAGAAAGCACAGGTTTGATACTGGGAAGCAGAAGGAATGTTGCAGAGAGCAGAGGTTGGAGACTGGGATGCAGAAGGAGTGCTGCTGAAAGCAGAGTTTTGAGACTGAGGTGCAGAAGGTCTGTTACAGAGAGCACAGGTTGGAGACTGAGGTGCAGAAGGATTATTGCAGACAGCAGATTTTTCAGACTGAGGTACAGAAGAAATGTTGCAGAGAACAGATGTTGTAGACTGGGTTGCACAAGGACTGTTGAAGCAAGCAGAGGTTGGAGACTGAGATGCAGAAGGATCGTTACAGTGAGCAAACGTTAGAGACTGGGGTGCAGATGGACTGATACAGAGAGCAGAGGTTGGAGACTGGAGTGCAGAAGGCCTGTTACAGAGAGCACAATTTGGAGACTGGGGTTATGAAGGACTGATGCAGAGAGCAGAGGTTTTAGACTGGGATGTACAAGGACTGTTGCAGAGAGTAGAGTTTAGAGATTGGGGTCCAGAAGGACTGTAGCAGAGAGCACAGGTTGGAGACTAAAGTGCAGAAGGACAGATGTACAGAGCAGAGGTTGAAGACTGGGGTGCAGATGGACTGACACAGACAGCATAGGTTGGAGACTCGGGTGCAGAAGTACCATTACAGAGAGCAGAGGTTGTAGAATGCAGTACAAAAGGACTGCTACAGAGAGCAAAGTTTGGAGACTGGGGTGGAGAATGACTGTTGCAGAGAGCAGATTTTGGAGACTGGGGTACCAAAGGACTATTGCAGAGAGCAGAGGATCGAGACTGGGGTGCAGAAGGACTTTTGCAGAGAGCAGAGGTTGCAGACTGAGTTGCAGAAGGACGGTTACAGAGGGCAGAGTTTGGTGACTTTGGTTCAAAACGACTGATACAGAAAGCAGAAGTTGCATACTGGGGTGCATAAGGACCCTTACAGAGAACAAATGTTGGAGACTGTGGTACAGAAGAACTGTTTCAGAGAGCAGAGGTTGGAGATTGGGGTGCTGAAGAACTGATGTAGAGCACAGAGTTTGGAGACTGGGGTGCAGAAGGATCGTTGGGGCGATCAGAGTATGGAGACTGGGGTGTAGAAAGATTGTTGCATAGAGGAGATGTTGGAGACTGGGTTTTAGAATGACTATTTAAGAGAGCAGATGTTAGAGACTTGTGCGCAGAAGGACTGTTGCATAGAGCAGAGATTGGAGATTGAGGTAAGGAAGGACTGTTACAAAGAGCATATTTTGGAGACTGGGTTGCAGATGGAGGATTACAGAGAGGGGGTTTTTCTGACTGAGGTACAGAAGAACTGTTGCACAAAGGAGATGATGGAGACTGGGGTTCACAAGGACTTTTGCAGAGAGCAGAGGTTTGAGACTGGGGTACAGTAGGATCGTTGCAGAGAGCAGAGGTTGGAAACGTATGTGCAGAAGGATCGTTGCAGAGAACAGAGTTTCAAGACTGGGGTGCAGAAGGATCGTTACTGAGAACAGAGTTTGGAGACTGGGGTGCAGAAAGACTTTTACAGAGAGCACAGTTTGGAGACTGGAGTGCAGAAGGAATGTTGCCGAGAGCAGAGGTTGGAGACTTGGGTGCAGAAGGACTGTTGCAGAAAGCAGAGTTTAGAGACTGAGGTGAAGAAGGACTGTTGCAGAGAACAGAGGTTAAAGACTGGGGTGCAGAAGGACAGTTACAGATAGCAGACGTTGGAGACTGGGTTTCAGAATGATCTTACAGAGTAAAGAGTTTGAAGACTGCAGTGCAGAAGGACTGTTACAGAGAGCGGATGTTTGAGACTGGGGTGCAGAAGGATCATTACAGAGAGCAGGGGTTGGAGACTGGGGTGCAGACGGACGTTTACAGAGAGCATAGGTTTTATACTGGGGTGCAGAAGGAATGTTGCAGAGAGCAGAGTTAGGAGACTGGGGTTCACATATACTGTTGCTGAAAGCAGAGGTTGGAGTCTGAGGTGCAGAAGGACTGTTACAGAGAGCAGAGGTTGGATACTGGTGTGCAGAAAGACTGACAAAGAAAGCAGATGTTGGAGACTGGGGTTCAGAAGGACCGTTACAGAGAGCAGAGGTTTGAGACTCTGGTACAGAAGAACTGTTACAGAGAGCAGAGTTTGGAGACTGGGGTGTAGAAGGACTGTTGCAGAAAACCAAGGTTGGAGAGTGGGGTGCAGAATGACCATTGCAGAGAGCAGAGTTTGGAGATAGGTTCCAGAAGGACTGTTACAGCGAGAAGGGGTTTGAGACTGGTGTGCAGAAGGATCTTACAGAGAGCAGAGGTAGGAGACTGGGGTGCAGAAGAACTGTTTTAGAGAGAAGAGGTAGGAGACTGGGGTGAAGAAGGATTGTAGCAGAGAGTAGAGCTTGGAGACTAAGGTGCAGAAGGCCTTTTTCATTGAGCAGAGGTTGGAGACTGGGATGCAGAAGGCCTATTTCAGAGAGCAGAGGTTGTAGACTGGGGTGCAGAAGGACTGTTACAGAGAGCAGAGTTTTCAGACTGGGTTTCAGAATGGTCTTACAGAGAGCAGAGTTAGGAGACAGAGGTACAGAAATACTGTTACATAGAGCAGAGGTTGGAGACTGGGCTACAGAGCGATTGTTGCAGAGAGCAGATTTTTCAGACTGAGGTACAGAAGAAATGTTACAGAGAGCAGATGTTGGAGACTGGGTTGCACAAGGACTGTTACAGCGAGCAAATGTTGGATACTGGGGTGCAGAAGGATCGTTGCAGAGAGCAGAGTTTGGAGACTGGGATGCAGATGGACTGATACAGAGAGCAGAGGTTGGAGACTGGGGTGCAGAGGGCCTGTTACAGAGCAGAGTTTGAAAACTGGGGTGCAGAAGGATCTTACAGAGAGCAGAGTTTAGAGACTGAGGTGCAGAAGCACTGTTACAGAGAGTAGAGGTTGGAGACTGAGGTGAGAAAGATAGTTACATAGAGAAGATTTTGGAGACTGGGGTGCAGAAAAACTTTTGCTTAGAGCAGAGGGTGGAGACTGGGGTGTAGAAAAAATGTAGCAGAAAGTAGAGGTTGGAGAAGGGGTCCAGAAGGACTGTTACAGAGATCAGAGTTTGCAGAGTGGGGTGGAGAATGACTGTTGCAGAGAGCAGATGCTTGAGACTGGGGTGAAAAAGGAAAGCTGCAGAGAGCACAGGATGGAGACTGGGGTGCAGAAGTATCCTTGGGGCGAGTAGAGTATGGAGAATGGGGTGTCGAAGGACTGTTACAGAGAGCAGAGTTTGGAGACTAGGGTTTAGAAAGACTTTTTCAGAGAGCAGACGTTGGAGACGTGGGTGAAGAAGAACTGTTGCATAGAGCATAGGATGGAGACTGAGATGCAGAAGACGGTTACAGAAAGCAGAGTTTGAAGACTGGGGTGCAGAAGGACTGTTACAGAGAGCAGACTTTGGAGACTAGGGTGCAGAAGTATCGTTGTAGAGATTGGAGACTGGGGTTCAGAAGGACTGTTACAGAGAGCAGAGTTTGGAGACTGGGGTGGAGAAAAATCATTGCAGAGAGAAGAGGTTGGAGACTGGGGTTCTGAAGGCCTGTTACAGAGAGCAGAGGTTCGAGACTGGGTTGCAAAATTCCTGTTACAGAGAGCAGAAGTTGGAAACTATTCTGCATAAGGACTTTTACAGAGAGCAGAGTTTAGAGACTGGGTTGTAGAAGGGCCTTACAGAGAGCAGAGGTAGGAGACTGAGGTGCAGAAGGATCATTGCAGAGAGCAGAGGTTTTAGACTGAGTTGCTGAATGACTGTTGCAGAGAGCTGATGTTGGAGACTGGTGTGCAGAAGGACTGTTGTAGAGGGAAGAGGTTGGAGACTGTGGTGCAGAAGAATCCTTTCAGAGAGCTGAGGTTGGAGAGTGAGGTGTAGAAGGATCCTTAGAGAGAACAGAGTTTGGTGACTTGGGTGCAGAAGGATGGTTACGGAGAGCAAAGGTTGGAGACTGGGTTGGAGAAGGAACCTACAGAGAGCGGATGTTGAAGAATCAGGTGCATAAAGACTGATACAGAGAGTAGATGTTGGAGACTGAGGTGCAGAAGTAAAGTTGCAGAGTACAGAGTTTGGAGAGTGAGGTGCAGAAGGATTGTTATAGAGAGCAGAGGTTGGAGACTGGGGTTCAGAAGGACTGTTGCAGACAGCGGATTTTGGAGACTGGGGTTCAGAAGGACTGTTATAGAGAGCAGAGTTTGGAGACTGGGGTGCAGAATGACTGATACAAAAAGCCGAGATTGGAGACTGGGGTGCAGAAAGACCGTTACAGAGAGCAGAGGTTGGATTCTGCAGTACAGGAGGACTGTTACAGAGAGCAGAGGTTGGAGACTGGGTTGCAGAAGGACTGTAAAATAGAGCTGATGTTGGTAACTAGGGTGCCGAAGTACTGTTGCAGAGAGCAGAGTTTGGAGACTGGGGTGCAAAAAGACTGTTACAGAGAGCTGAGGTTGGAGACAGCCGTGAAGAAGGATCTTACAGAGAGCATAATTTGGAGACTGAGTTGCAGAAGGACTGTTAAAGAGAGCAGAGGTTGGAGACTTAGGTGTAGATGGAATGTTACAGAGAACAGAGGTAGGAGACTGGGGTGCAGAAGGTTCGTTCCAGATAGCAGAGTTTTCAGACTGAGGTACAAAAAGACTGTTGCAGAGAGCATATGTTGGAGACTGGGGTGCAAAAGGACTGCTGCAGAGAGCAGAGGTTGGAGACTGGGGTGTAGAAGGACTGTTACAGAGAGCAGAGTTTTGAGATTCAGGTGCAAAAGGACTGTTACAGTAAGCAGAGTTTGGAAATTGGAATGCAGAAAAACCATTAAAGAGAGCAGAGGTTGAAGACTGCGGTATAGAACTTTTACCAATAGCAGAGGTTGGAGACTTTGGTGCAGAAAGACTGTTACAGAGAGCAGAGGTTAGAGACTGAGGTATAGAAGCAGTGTTACGGAGATCAGAGTTTGGAGACTGCAGTACAGAAGGACTGTTACACAGAGCAGATCTCAGAGACGGGAGCAGAAGGAATGTTGCAGAGGACAGAAGTTGGAGACTGGGGTGGAGAAGAAATGTTACAGAGAGCAGAGTTTAGAAACTGGAGTGCAGAAGGATCTTATAGAGAGCAGAGGTTGGAGATGTGGTGCAGAAGGACTGTTGATGAGAGCAGAAGTTGGATACTGGGGTCCAGAAGGATCGTTGCAGAGAGCATATTTTAGAAACTGAGGTGCAGATTGCCTGTTTCAGAGAGCAGAGTTTCGAGACTGAGGTGCAGAAGGACAGTTACAGAGAGCAGAGTTTGGAGACTGGTGTGAAGAAGGACTGTTACAGAGAGCAGAGGTTGGAGACTGGGGTTCAAATAGATCTTACAGAGAACAGAGTTTAGACACTGGGGTGCAAAAGGACTGTTGCAGAGAGCAGATGTTCGAGACTGGGATGAAAAAGAATCGTTGCAGAGAGAAGAGGTTGGAGACTGGTGTGCATAAGGAACATACAGAGATCAGAGGTTAGTGACTAGGGTGCAGGACTGTTGCCGACAGCAGAGGTTGGAGACTGGGGTGGAGAAAAATCATTGCAGAGAGAAGAGGTTGGAGACTGGAATTCTGAAGGCCTGTTACAGAGAGCAGAGGTTCGAGACTGGGTTGTAAAATTCCTGTTACAGAGAGCAAAGGTTGAAAACTATTCTGCAGAAGGACTATTACAGAGAGCAGAGTCTGAAGACTTGGTTTTAGAAGGCTCTTACAGAGAGAAGAGATAGGAGACTGAGTTGCAGAAGGATCGTTGCAGAGAGCAGAGTGTTTAGACTGACTTTCTGAAGGACTGTTGCAGAGCGCAGATGTTGGAGACTGGTGTTCAGAAGGATTGTTGCAGAGAGCAGATGTTGGAGACTGGGATGAAGAAGGATCGGTGCAGAGAGCAGAGGTTGGAGACTGGTGTGCAGAAGGACTGTTACAGAGAGCAGAGTTTTGAGACTTGGTTGGAGAAGGATTCTACAGTGAGCAGAGGTTGAAGACTTAGGTGCAGAAAGACTGTTACAGAGAGTAGATGTTGGAGACTGAGCTGCAGATGTAACGTTGTAGAGTACAGAGTTTGGAGACTGAGGTGCAGAGGATTGTTACAGAGAGCAGAGGTTGGAGCCTGGGGTGCAAAAGGACTGTTGCAAATAGCGGACTTTGGAGACTGGGGTGCAGGAGGACTGTTATAGAGAGCAGAGGTGGGAGACTGGGTTGCAGAAGGACTGATACAGAAAGCAGAGACTGGAGTCTGGGGTGCAGAAAGATTGTTACAGAGAGCAGAGATTGGATTCTGCAGTACAGGAGGACTGTTACACAGAGCAGAGTTTGGAGACTCGGGTGAAGAAGAACTGTTGCGGAGAGCAGATGTTGGAGACTGGGGTGAAGAAGGACTGTTACAGAGAGCAGAAGTTTGAGATAGCGGTGCAGAAGGATCTTACAGAGAGGAGAATTTGGAGAGTTAGGTGCAGAAGGACTGTTTTAGAGATCAGATGTTGGAGACTGGGGTTCAGTAGGATCATTGCAGAGTTCAGAGGTTAAAGACTGGGGTGCATAAGGATCGTTTCAGAGAGCAGAGGTTGGAGACATGCATGCAGAAGGCCTGCTAAAGAGAGCAGATTTGGAGACTGGCTTGCAGAAGGCCTGTTAGAGAGATGAGAGGTTGGAGACTTGGGTGCAGACGGACTGCTACAGAGAGCAGATTTTAAGAAAGGGTTGCTGAAGGATCTTACAGAGAGCAGAGTTTGGATACTAAGGTGCAGGTGGACTGTTACAGAGAGCAGTGGTTAAAGGCTGGGGTGCAGAAGGATCCTGGAGAGGAGAGGTTTCAGACTGAGGTTCAGAAGTACTTTTACAGAGAGCAGAGGTTGGAGATTGAGGGGTAGAAGGACTGTTACGGAAAGCAGAGTTTGGAGACTGAGGTGCAGAAAGACTGTTACAGAAAACAGAGGTTGGAAATTGGGGTGCAGAAGGACCGTTACAGAGAGCAGAGGTTGGAGACTTCGGTGCAGATGGACTGTTACAGAAAGCACAGGTTGGAGACTGAGGTAAAGAAGGATAGACACAGAAAGCAGAGGATGGAGACTGGGGTTCAGAAGGACTGATACAGAAAGCAGAGGTTGAAGACTGGGGTGCAGAAGGACCGTTAAAGAGAGCAGAGTTTGGTGAATGCGGTACAGAAAGACTGTTACAGAGAGCAGATATTGGAGACTGGGGAGCAGAAGGACTGTTGCAGAGGACAGAGTTTGGAGACTGGGGTGCTGCAGGAACCTTGCAGAAAGCATAGGTTGGCGACTAGGGTGGAGAAGGAATGTTAGAAAGAGCAGAATTTGGAAACTGGAGTGAAGAAAGATCTTACAGATAGCAGAGGTTGGAGACTGTGGTGCAGAAGGACTGTTGCAGAGAGCAGAAGTTGGAGACTGGGGTCCAGAAAGATCGTTGCAGAGAGCATAGTTTTCAGACTAGGGTGCAGAAGGCTGTTGCAGAGAGCAGAGGTTGGAGACTGAGGAGCAGAAGGACTGTTACAGAGAGCAGAGTTTGGAGACTGTGTTGCAGAAGGACTGTTGCAGAGAGCAGAGGTTGTAGAATGAAGTGCAGAAGAACTGTTGCAGAGAGCAGAGGTTGGAGACAAAAGTGCAGAAGGACACTTAGAGCAGAGGTTAGATACTGGGCTGCAGAAGGACTGATAGAGAAAGCAGATACTCTAGTGTGGGGTGCAGAAAGAACGTTACAGAGAGTAGAGTTTGGAGAATGCAGTACAGAAGGACTGTTGCAGAGAGCAGAATTTAGAGACTGGGGTGCAGAAGGACTGTTGCAGAGAGAAGAGTTTAGAGACTGAGGTGCAGAAGTCTTGTTACATAGAACAGAGTTTGGAGACTGGGGTGCAGAAGGATTGTTGCAAATAGCAGAGCTTGGAGACAGGGGTGCATACGGATCTTACAGAGAGCAGAAGTTAGAGACTGAGGTGCAGAAGGACTGTTGCAGAGATAAGAGGTTGGAGACTGGGGTGCAGTAGGATCATTGCAGAGAGGAGAGGTTGGAGATTGGGATGCAGAAGGTTCATTGCAGAGAGCAGAGTTTGGAGACTGGGGTGCAGAAGGCCTGCTACAGAGAGCAGAGTATGGAGACTGGCGTGCAGAAGGCCTGTTACAGAGAGGAGAGGTTGGAGACTGGGGTGCAGAAGGACTGTTATAGAGTCCAGAGTTTGGAGACTGGGTTGCTGAAGAATCTATTAGAGAACAGAGGTTAGAGACTGATGTGCAGGTGTACTGTTACAGAGAGCAGTGGTTGAAGACAGGAGTGCAGAAGTATCATGCAGAGAGCAGAGGTTTCAGACTGAGGTAAAGAAGGACTGTTAAAGGGAGCAGAGGTTGGAGACTGAGGTGTAGAAAGACTGTTACAGAGAGCAGAGTTTGGAGACTGAGGTGCAGAAGGACTGTCACAGGAAGCAGAGTTTGGAAATTGGCGTGCAGAAGGACCATTAAATAGAGCAGAGTTTGGAGACTGCGATTTTGGACTGTTACCGAGAGCAGAGGTTGGAGACTGGGATGCAGAAAGACTCTAACAGAGAGCACAAGTTGGAGACTGAGGTGCAGAAGGATGGATACATAGAACAGAGGTTGGAGACTGGAGTTCAGACAGGCTGATTCAGAAAGCAGAGTTAGGAGACAGGGGTCTAGAAGATCCAAAACAGAGAGCAGAGTTTGGACACTGCGGTACAGAAGGACTGTTACAGAGACCATATCTCGGAGACTGAAGAGCAAAAAGACTGTTGCAGAGAGAATAGGTTGGAGAATGAGGTGCAGAAGGACTGTTACAGAGAGCAGAGTTTGGAGACTGGGGTGCAGAAGGACTGTTACAGAGTGCAGAGTTTTGAGACTTGGGTGCAGAAGGACTGTTACAGAGAGCAGAGGTTGGAGAATGGGGTTCAGATTGATCTTACAGAGAGCAGAGTTTGGAGACTGGGGTGCAAAAGGACTGTTGAAGTGATCAGATGTTGGAGACTGGGGTGGAGAAGAATCGCTGCAGAAAGAAGAGGATGGAGACTGGGGTGAAAAAGGCCTGTTACACAGAGCAGTGGTTGGAGACTGCGTTGCAGAATTCCTGTTACAGAGAGCAGAAGTTGGAGACTGTTGTTCAGATGGACTGTTACATAGTGCAGAGTTTCAAGTCTGGGTTGCAGAAGGATCAAACAGAGGGCATAGTTTGGAGACTGAGGTGCAGAAGGACTGTTACAGAGAGCAGAAATAGGAGACTGGGGTGCAGAAGGGTCATTGCAGAGAGCAGAGTTTTCAGACTGAGGTGTAGAATGTCTGTTGCACAGAGAAGATGTTGGAGAATGGCGTGCAGAAGGACTGTTGCAGAGAGCAGATGTTGGTAACTAGGGTCCATAAAGACTGTTGTAGAAAGCAGAGGTTGGAGACTGGAGTGCAGAAGGACTGTTGCAGAGAGCAGAGGTTGGACACTGAGGTGCAGAAGTCCTGTTAGAGAGAGCAGAGTTTGGAGACTCGGGTTCAGAAGGACAGTTTAAGAGAGGAGAGGTTAAATAAGGGGTGCAGAGGGAACTTAAAGAGAGCAGAATTTGGAGACTGAGTTGCAGAAGGACTGTTGCAGAGATCAGAGGTTGGAGACAGGGTTTCAGAAGGATCTTACAGAGAGCAGAATTTCGAGACTGAGGTGCAGAAGGACTGTTGCAGAGATCAGAGTTTGGAGACTGGGGTGAAGGAGGATCATGGCAGAGAGCAGAGGTTTGAGACTGTGGTTAAGAAGGACAGTTGTAGAGAGCAGAGGATGGAGAGTGGGGTGCTGAATGCCTGCTATAGAGAGCAGAGTTTTGAGACTAGTGTGCAGAAGGCCTGTTACAGAGAGGAGAGGTTTTAGACTGGGGTAAAGAAAAACTGTTACAGAGAGCAGAGTTTGGAGACTGGTTTGCTGAAGGAACTTACAGAGAGAAGATGTTGGAGGCTGAGGTTCAGGTGGACTGTTACAGAGAGCAGTGGTTGGAGACTGGGGTGCAGAAGAATTGTGGAGAGCAGAGGTTTCAGACTGAGGTGCAGAAGTACTGTTAAAGAGAGCAGAGGTTGGAGACTGAGGTGTAGCAGATCTGTTACAGAGAGCAGAGTTTAGAGACTGATGTGCAGAAGGACTGTTACAGAAAGCAGAGGTTGGAAATTGGTGTGCAGAAGGACCGTTACAAAGAGCAGAGGTTGGAGACTGCGGTGTAGAAGGACTGTTACAGAGAGCAGAGTTTGGGGACTGGGGTGCAGAAGGACTGTTACACAAAGCACAGGTTGAAGACTGAGGTGCAGAAGGATAGATACAAAGAGCAGAGGTTGGAGACTGGGGTTCAGAATGACTGATTCAAAAAGCAGAGGTTGGAGACTGGGTTGCAGAAGGACCATTACAGAAAGCAGAGTTTGGAAACTGCCATACATAAGGTTGTGACAGAGAGCAGATCTCGGAGACTGGGGAGCAGAAGGACTGCTTAAGAGGAGAGAGGTTTGAGACTGGCGTGAAGAAAAAATTTTACAGAGAGCAGAGTTTTAAAACTGGAGTGCAGAAAGATCTTACAGAGAGCAGAGTTTGGAGACTGTATTGCAGAAATACTGTTGCAAAGAGCAGACCTTGGAGACTGGGGTCCAGAAATTTTGTTGCGGAGAGCAGAGTTATGAGACTAGGGTGCAGAAGGACTGTTGTAGAGAGCAGATGTTGAATACTGTGGTAGAGAACAACTCTTGCAGAGTGCAGATATTAGAGACTGGGGTGCAGAAGGATTGTTACAGAGAGCAGGGGTTGGAGACTGAGGTGCGGAAAGACTGTTACAGAGAGCAGCGTTTGGAGACTGGGGTACAGAAGGACTGTTACAGAGAGCAGGGGTTGGAGACTGCGGTTCAGATGGATGTTACAGAGAGAAGAGTTTGCAGTCTGGGGTGCTAGAGGAACGTTGCAGAGAGCAGATATTGGAGATTTGGGTGGAGAAGAATTGTTGCAGAGAGAATAGGTTGGAGACTGGGGTGCAGAAGGCCTATTACAGAGAGCAGAGAATGGAGACTGGGGTGCAGAAGGACTGTTATAGAGAGCAGTATTTGGAGACTGGTTTGCTGAAGGATCTTACAGAGAGCAGAGTTTGGAGACTGAGCTGCAGGTGGACTGTTACAGAGAGCAGCGTTTGGAGACTGCGGTGCAGAAGAATCGTGGAGAGCAGAGGTTTCAGACTGAGGTACAGGTGGACGTTTACATAGAGCAGTGATTGGAGACTTGGGTGTAGAAGGACTGTTACAGAGAGCAGAGTTTTGACACTCAGGTGCAGAAAAACTGTTACAGGAAGCAGAGTTTGGAAATTAAGCTGCAGAAAGACCTTTACAGAGAGCAAAGTTTGGAGACTGCGGTATAGGACTGTTACCTAGAGCAGAGGTTGGAGACGGGGGTGCAGAAGGACTCTTAAATAGAGCATAGGTTGGAGACTGAGGTGCAAAGGATAGATACAGAGAACAGATTTTGGAGACTGGGGTTCAGGCAGACTGATACAGAAAGCAGATTTTAGAGACTGTAATGTAGAAGGACCTTTACAAAGAGCAGAGGTTGAAGACTGCGAAACAGAAGGACTGTTACAGAGAACAGATCTCCGAGACTGAGGAGCAGAAGGACTGTTGGAGAGAGCAGAGGTTGGAGACTGGGGTGGAGAAGGAATGTTATAGAGAGCAGAGTTTGGACACTGGAGTGCAGAAGGATCTTATAGAGAGCAGAGGTTGGAGACTTTGGTGCAGAAGGACTGTTGCTTAGAGCAGAGGTTGGAGACTGGAGTCCAGAAGGATCCTTGTAGATAGCGGAGTTTGGAGACTGGGGTGAAGAAGGAGTGTTGCAGAGAGCAGATGTTGAAGACTGGGGTGCAGAAGGAATGTTGCAGAGAGCAGATTTTAGAGACTGGGGTGCAGAAGGACTGTTACAGAGAGCAGAGTTTGGAGACTGAGGTGTAGAAGGACTGTTACGGAGAGTAGAGTTTGGAGACTTGGGTGTAGAAGGACTGTTAAAGAGAGCATAGGTTGGAGACTGGGGTTCAGATGGATCTTACAGAGAGTAGAGTTTGGAGACTGTGGTTCAAAACGACTGTTGCAGACAGCAGATGTTAGAGACTGGGTTTGAGAAGAATTGTTTCAGAGAGAAGAGGTTGGAGACTGGGGTGCAGAAAGCCTGTTACAGAGAGCAGAGGTTGGAGACTGGGTTAAAGAAGTCCTGTTACAGAGAGCAGAAGTTGGAGACTGTTGTGCAGAAGGACAGGTACAAAGTGCAGAGTTTAAAGACTGGGTTGCAGAAGGATCTTACAGAGAGCAGAGTTGGGAGACTGAGGTGCAGAAGGACTATCTCAGAGAGCAGATGTTGGTAACTAGTGTACATAAGGACTGTTGTAGAGAGCAGAGGTTTTAGACTAGGGTGGAAAAGGACTGTTCCAGAGAGCAGAGGTTTGAGACTGAGGTGTGGAAGTCCTGTTACACAGAGCAGATGTTGGAGACTCGGGTGCAGAAGGACTGTTACAGAGAGTAGAGGTTGAAAACAGGGGTGCAGAAGCATCTTACAGAGAGCAGAATTTGGAGACTGAGGTGCAGATGGACTGTTGCAGAGATCAGAGGTTGGAGACTGGGGTGCAGAAGGATCGTTGCAGAGAGCACATTATGGAGACTGGGGAGCAGAATGCCTGCTACAGAGAGCAGAGTTGGGAGACTGGCGTCCAGAAGGCCTGTTACAGAGAGGAGAGGTTGGATACTTGGGTGCAGAACGACTGTTATAGAGAGCAGAGTTTGGAGAATGGATTGCTGAAGGATCTTATGGAGAAAAGAGGTTGGAGACTGAGGTGCAGGTGGACTTTTACAGAGACCAGTGGTTGGAGACTGAGGTGCAGAAGGACCATGCAGATAGGAGAGGGGTCAGACTGAGCTGCAGAAGGACTGTTACAGAGAGTAGAGGTTGGAGAATGAGGTGTATAAGTACTGTTAGTAAGAGCAGAGTTTGGAGACTGCGGTATAGAAACACTGTTACAGAGAGCAGAGGTTGGAGACTGCAGTATAGGTCTGTTACCGAGAGCAGAGGTTGGAGACTGGGGTGCAGAAGGACTCTTACATAGAGCACAGGCTGGAGACTGAGGTGAAGAAGGATAGATACAGAGAACAGAGGTTGGAGATTGGGGTTCAGACAGATTGATAAAGAACGCAGAGATGGAGACTGGGGTGTAGAAGGATCGTTACAAAGAGCAGAGTTTGGGGACTGCGGTACAGAAGGAATGTTAAAGAGAGCAGATCTCTGAGTCTGGGGAGAAGAAAAACTGTTGCAGAGTACAGAGGTTGGAGACTGGGGTGGAGAAGGAATGTTACAGAGAGTAGAGTTTGGAAACTGGAGTGCAGAAAGATCTGACAGAGAGCAGAGGTTGGAGACTGTGGTGCAGAAGGACTGTTGCAAATAGCAGACATTGGAGACTGGGTTCCAGAAGGATCGTTCATGAGAGAAGATTTTTGAAACTGGGGTGCAGAAGGACTTTTACACAGAGCAGGGGTTGGTGACTGAGGTGCAGAAGGACTGTTAGAGAGAGCAGAGTTTGGAGAGTGGGGTGCAGAAGGATTGTTACCGAGAGTAGAGTTTGGAGACTGGGGTTCAGATGGATCTTACAGAGAGCAGAGTTTGGAGACTGGGTTTCAAAAAAAGTGTTGCAGAGATCAGATGTTGGAGACTGGGGTGGAGAAGAATCGTTGCAGAGAGAAGAGGTTGGAGACGGGTTCAGAATGTCTGTTACAGAGAGCAGAAGTTAGAGACTGTTGTGCAGAAGGACTGTTAGAGAGTGCAGAGTTTAAAGACTGGGTTGCAGAAGAATCTTACAGAGAGCAGAGTTGTGATACTGACGTGCTGAAGGACTGTAACAGAGAGCAGAGGCTGAAGACTGGGGTGCAGAAGGGTCATTGTAGAGAGCAGGGTTTTGAGACTAAGGTGCAGAAGAACTGTTTTTTAAAGAAGATGTTGGAGACTGGGGCCCAGAAGGACTGTTGCAGAGAGCAGATTTTGGTAACTCGGGTGCAGAAGGACTGGGGTGCAGAAGGACTTTTACAGAGAGCAGAGGTTGGAGACTTGGATACAGAAGGACTGTTACAGAGAGCAGAGGTTGGATACAGGGGTGCAGAAGGATCTTACAGAGAGCAGAATTTGGAGACTGAGGTGCACAAGGACAGTTGCAGAGATCAGATGTTTGAGACTGTGGTGCAGTACGATCATTGCAGAGAGCAGAGGTTGGAGACTGGGGTGCAAAAGGCCTGCTACAGAGAGAAGAGTTTGGAGACTGGCGTGCAGAAGGCCTGTTACAGAGAGGAAAGGTTGGAGACTTGGGTGCAGAAGGACAGTTATAGAGAGCAGAGTTTGGAGACTGGGTTGCTGGAGGATCTAACAGAGAGCAGAGGTTGGAGACTGAGGTGCAGTTGGACTGTTACAGAGAGCAGTGTTTGGAGACCGGGGTGCAGTAGGATCGTGAAGAGAGCAGAGGTGTCAGACTGAGGTTCAGTAGGACTGTTACAGAGAGCAGAGGTTGGAGACTGACGTGTAGAAAAACTGTTACAGAGAGCAGAGTTTGGATACTGGGGTGCAGAAAGAATGTTACAGAGAGCACAGGTTGGAGACTTAAGTGCAGAAGGATAGATACAGAGAACAGAGGTTTGAGACTGAGGTTCAAAAGGACTGATCCAGAAAGCAAAGTTTGGAGACTGGGGTGCTTAAAGACTGTTACGGAGAGTAGAGGTTGTTGACTGGGGAGCGCAAGGACTGTTGCAGAGGACAGAGGTTGGAGACTGGGGTGTCGCAGGACACTTGCAGAAGAGAGAGGTTAAAGACTGGGGTGGAGAAGGAATGTTACAGAGAGCAGACTTTGGAAACTGGAGTGCAGTATAATCTTACAGAGAGCAGAGTTTCGAGACTGTGGTGCAGAAAGTTTGTTACAGAGAGCAGAAGTTGGAGACTGGGGTCCAGAAGGATCGTTGCAGAGAGGAGAGTTTGGAGGCTGAGGTTCAGAAGGACTGTTGCAGAGAGTAGAGGTTGAACATGAGGTGCAGATGGACTGTTGCAAAGAACAGAGTTTGGAATCTGATGTGCAGAAAGACTCTTATAGAGAGCAGAGTTTGGAGACTGGGGTGCAGAAGGACTGTGACAGAGAGCAGAGGTTCGAGACTGTGGTGCAGAAGGACTGTTGCAGATATCAGAGGTTAAAGACTGTGGTGCAGTAGGTTCATTGCAGAAAGCAAAGGTTGAAGACTGGGGTGCAGAAGGATCCTTTAAGAGAGCAGATTTTGAAGACTGGGGTGCAGAAGGCCTGCTACAGAGAGCAGAGTTTGTAGACTGAGGTGTAGAAACACTGTTACAGAAACTAGATGTTGCAAATTGGGGTGCAGAAGAAACGTTAAAGAGACCAGAGTTTGGAGACTGCGGTATAGAAAAACTGTTACAGAGTGCAGAGGTTGGAAACTGGGGTACAGAAGGACTGTTGCAGAGAGCAGAGGTTGGTGACTGGGGTCTAGAAAGATCATTGCAGAGAGCAGAGTTCGGAGACTGGGGTGCAGAAGGACTGTTGCAGAGAGCAGAGGCTGGAAACTAGGGTGTAGAAGGACTGTTGCAGAGAGCAGATGTTTGAGACTGGAGTGCAGATGGACTGTTGCAAGAGCAGAGTTTGGAGACTGGAGTGCAGAAGGACTGTTACAGAGAGCAGAGTTTGGAGACTGAGTTGCAGAAAGATCATTGCAGAGAGCAGAGCTTGGATACTGAGGTGCAGTAGACTGTTCCAGAGAGCAGAGGTTGTAGACTGAGGTGTAGAAGGAATGTTACAGAGAGTAGTGGCAGTAGATTTGGGTTCAAAAGGCCTGCTATAGAGAACAGAGTTTGGAGACTGGGGTGCAGAAGGACTGTTACACAGAGCAGAGTTTGGAGACAGGGTTGCAGAAGGATCTTAAGGAGAGCAGAGTTTGGAGACTGAAGTGCAGCAGGACTGTTACAGAGAGCAGAGTTTGGAGACTGGGATGCAGAAGGATCATTGCAGATCACAGTGTTTTCAGTCTGAGGTCCAGAAGGACTGTTGCAGAGAGCAGTTTTTGGAGACACGGGTGCAGAAGGACTGTTGCAGAGAGTAGACGTTGGAGACTGGGGTGAAGAAAGATCGTCCTAGAGAGCAGAGGTTTGAGACTAGGGTGCAGAATTACTGTTACAGAGAACAGAGTATGGAGACTGGGGTGCAGAAGGCCTGTTACAGAGCGAAGAGTTTAGACAAAGTGTGCGGAAGAACTGTTACAGAGGAAAGAGTTTAAAGACTGGGATACAGAAAGAACTTACACAGAGCAGAGGTTGAAGACTGAGGTGCAGAACGACTGTTAGAGAGAGTAGAGGTTGAAGACTGAGGTGCAGAAGGATTGTTACAGAGAGCAGATGTTGGAGTCTGGGGTGCAGAAAGACTGTTGCAAATAGCCGATGTGGGAGACTGGGGTGCAGAAGAACTTTTTGAAAGAGCAGAGGTTGGATCCTGAGGTGCAGAAGGAATGTAACAAAGAGCAGATTTAGGAGACTGGGGTGCAGAAATACTTATACAGAGAGCGGAGGTTGAAGACTGGGGTGCAGAAGGACCGCTAGAGAGAGCAGAGTTTGGAGACTGCAGTACAGAAGGACCGTTACAGAGATCATACGTTGGAGACTAGGGTACAGAAAAACTGTTGCAGAGAGTATATGTTGGAGACTGTGGTTTAGAAGGACTGTTGCAGAAAAAAGAGGTTAGAGAATGGGGTGTAGAGGCGCTTTTGCAGAGTGCAGAGGTTGAAGACTGAGGTGCAGAAGTACTGTTACAGAGAGAAGAGGTTGGAGACTGAGGTTCAGAAGGACTGTTAGAGAGAGCAGAGTTTGGAGACTGGGTTGCAGAAGGATCGTTGCAGACAGAAGAGGTTTGAGACTGGGGTGCAGAAGGACTGTTACAGAGAGTAGAGTTTGGAGACTGAGGCACAGAAGAATAGTTGTTGAGAGAAGAGTTTGGACACTGATGTGCAAAAGGACTGTTACCGAGAGCCGAGGTTGGAGACTGGGGTGCATAAGAACTGTTACGCAGAGCAGAGTTTTTAGACAAGGTTGCTCAAGGATCTTACAGAGAGCAGAGGTTGTAGACCAAGGTGCAGCAGGACTGTTACAGAGAGCAGAGGTTGGAGACTAGGGTGCAGAAAGACATTGCAGAGAACAGAGTTTTCAGACTGAGGTGAATAAGGACTATTGCAGAGAGTACATGTTGGAGACTGGGGTGCCGAAGGACTGTTGCAGAGAGCAGAGGTAGGAGACTGGGGTGCAGAAGGATCATTGTAGAGAGCAGAGTTTGGAGACTGGGGTGCAGAAGGATTGTTATAGAGAAAAGAGGTCGGAGACTGGGGTGTAGTAATCCTGTTACGGAGAGCAGATTTTGGAAAAGGGGTGCAGAAGTATTTTACAGAGAGTGGAGTTTGGAGAATGAGGTACAGAAGGATCGTTATAAAGAGCGGAGGTTGGAGACTGCGTTGCACAGGGACTGCTGCTAAGACCAGAGGCTGGACATGGGGTGTAAAAGAACTGTTGCGGAGAGCAAATGTTTGAGATTTGTGTGCAGAAGCACTGTTGCAGAGAGTAGAGGTTGGAGACTGCCTTTCAGTAGGACTGTTACAGAGGCAGAGTTTGGAGACTTTTTTGCAGAAGGACTGTTGCGGAGAGCAGATGTTGGAGACTGGATTGAAGAAGGACTGTTGCAGAGAGCAGAGTTTGTAGACTGAGGTGCAGAAGGACTGTTACAGAGAGAAGAGGTTGGAGATTGGGGTGCAGATGGACTGATACAGAAAGCAGAGTTCAGAGACTCCGGTGTAGAAGGACTGATGCAGACAGCAGAGGTTGGAGAATGGAGTGCAATAGGCCTGTTACACAGAGCAGAGGTTGGAGACTAGGGTGCAGATGGACTGTTACAAACAGCAGAGTTTTGAGAGAGTTTTGCAGAAGGATCTTACAGAGAGAAGATTTTGGAGACTGTGGTACAGCAGGACTGTTATCGAGAGAAAAGGATGGAGACTGGTGTGCAGAATGATTGTTGCAGAGAACAGAGTTTTCAGAATGAGGTGCAGAAGGACTGTTGCAGAGAGCAGATATTGGAGACTGGGGTGCAGAAGGACTGTTGCAGAGAGAAGAGGTTGGAGACTGGTGTGCAGAAGGATCGTTGTAGTGAGCAGAGGTTTGAGACCGGCGTGCAGAAGGACTGTTACAGAGAACAGAGTTTGGAGAAGGTGTGCAGAAGGATTGTTCCAGAGGGCACAGTTTACAGACTTGGTTGCAGAAGGATCTTACAGAGAGAATATGTTGGAGACTGAGGTGCAGAAAGACTGTTAGAGAGAGTAGAGTTTAGAGACTGAGATTCAGAATGACCAGTGTAGAGAGCAGTGTTTGGAGACTGAGGTGCAGTAGGATTGTTACAGAGAGCAGAGGTTGGAGACTGGGGTGCAGAAGGACTGTTGCAGATAGCAGAGTGTTGAGATTGGGGTGCAGAAGGACTGTTGCAGATAGCAGAGTTTGGAGAATGGGGTGTAGAAGGACTGTTGCAGAAAGCAGAGGTGTGAGACTTGGGTGCAGAAGGACTGTTACAGAGAGCGGAGTTTGGAGACTGAGGTGCAGAAAGACTGTTACAGAGAGATAAGGTTGAAGACTGGGGTGAAGAAGGACTAATACAGAAAGCAGAGGTTGAAGACT
Source organism: Ictidomys tridecemlineatus (assembly GCF_052094955.1). Taxonomy (NCBI): domain Eukaryota; kingdom Metazoa; phylum Chordata; class Mammalia; order Rodentia; family Sciuridae; genus Ictidomys; species Ictidomys tridecemlineatus. Next base: position 148,790 of record NW_027526198.1, read on the forward strand.
GGGGGGCAGAAGGAGCGTTACAGAGAGCAGATTTTGGAGACTGCACTACAAGAGGACTGTTACATAGAGAAGAGGTTGTAGACTGGTGTGGAGAAGGACTGTTTCAGAGTGCAGACCTTGGAGTGTGGGGTGCAGTAGAACTGTTGCAGAGAGCATAAGTTGGAGACTGGGGTGCAGAAAAACTGTTGCAGAGAGCAGAGGTTGGAGACAGAGGTGCAGAAGGACTGTTACAGAGAGCAGAGGTTGGAGACTGGTGAGCAGAAGGACTGTTACAGACAGCAGAGGTTGGATTCTGGGGAGAAGAAGGAATGTTACAGTGTGCAGATTTGGATACTGTGGTGCAAAACGATTTTACAGAGAGCAGAGGTTGGAGGCTGGGGTGCAGAAGCACTGTTACAGAGAGCAGATTTTGGAGACTGAGGTGCAGTAGGACTGTTACAGAAAGCAAATTTGGGAGACTGCTGTGCACAAGGATCATTGCAGAGAGAGAAATTTTCACACTGAGCTTCAGGTAGACTGTTGCAGACTGCAGATGTTGAAGACTGGGGTGCAGAAGGACTATTGCAGAGAGCACATGTTGGATACTGGGGTGCAAAAGGATCATTGCAGAGAGCAAAGGTTGGAGACTCGGGTGCGGAAGGAATTGTTACAGAGAGCAGAGGTTGGAGACTGGAGTGAAGCAGGACCATTACAGGTAGCAGAGGTTGGAGTCTGTGGGACAGAAGGCCTGTTACAGAGAGCAGAGTTTGGAGACTTGGGTGTAGAACAACTTCTACAGAGAGCAGAGTTTTTAGACAAGGTTGCAAAAGGATCTTACAAAGAGCAGATGTTGTAAACCGAGGTGCAGCAGGACTGTTACAGAGAGCAGAGGTTGGAGACTGAGGTGCAGAAGGACTGTTATACAAAGCAGAGTTTGGAGACTTGGGTGTAGAAGGACTGTTACAGAGAGCATAGGTTGGAGACTGGGGTTCAGATGGATCTTACAGAGAGCAGAGTTTGGAGACTGGGGTTCAAAACGACTGTTGCAGACAGCAGATGTTGGAGACTGGTGTGTAGAAGGACTTTTGCACAGAACAGAGGTTGGAGACTGTGGTGCAGAAAAAATGTTGAAGAGTTCCGTCGTTGGAGACTGGGGTGCAGAAGGACTGTAGCAGATAGCAGAAGTTGGAGGCTGGGGTGTAGAAGGACTGTTGCAGAGGGCAGATGTTGGAGACTGGTGTGTAGTAGGACTTTTGCACAGAACAGAGATTGGAGACTGTGGTGCAGAAGGACCATTGCAGAGATCAGAGTTTGGTTACTGAGGTGAAGAAGGATTGTTACAGAGAACAGAAGTTGGAGCCTGGGGTGCAGTTGGACTGTTGCAGAGAGCAGAGTTTGGAGACTGGGGTTTACAAGCACTGTTGCAGAGAGCAGAGGTTGGAGACTGGGGTGCAGAAGGACTGTTACAGAGAGCAAAGTTTGAAGACAGGGTTGCAGAAGGATCTTACAGAGAGCAGAGTTTCGAGACTGAGGAGCAACCGGACTATAACAGAGAGCAGAGTTTGAAGACTGGGGTGTAGAAGGATCGTTGCAGATAACAGAGTTTTCAGACTGAGTTGCATTAGGACTGTTGTAGAGAGCAGAGGTTAGAGACAGGGGTGCAGAAGGACTGTTGCATAGAGCAGATGTTGGATACTGGGGTGCAGAAGGATCATTGCAGAGAGCAGATGTTGGAGACTGGGGTGCAGAAGGATTGTTGCAGAGAGCAGATGTTGGAGACTGGTGTGCAGAAGGATCTTTGCAGACAGCAGAGGTTTGAGATTGGGGTGAGGAAGGAGTGTTACAGAGAGTAGAGTTTCGAGACTGAGGTGCAGAAGGATCGATGCATAGAGTTGAGGTTTGAGAGTGAGTTGCAAAAGGACTGTTACAGAGAGTAGAGGTGGGAGATTTGGGTGCAAAAGGCCTGTTACAGAGAGCAGAGGTTGGAGACTGGGGTGCAGAAGAACTCCTACAGAGAGCAGAGTTTGTAGACAAGGTTGCAAAAGGATCTTACAAAGAGCAGAGATTTTATACCGAGGTGAAGCAGGACTGTTACAGAGAGCAGAGTTTGGCGACTGTGGTGCAGAAGGACCATTGCAGAGATCAGAGTTTGGTAACTGAGGTGAAGAAGGATTGTTACAGAGAACAGAAGTTGGAGCCTGGGGTGCAGAAGGACTGTTACAGAGAGCAGAGTTTGGAGACTGGGGTTTACAAGCACTGTTGCAGAGAGCAGATGTTGGAGACTGATGTGCAGAAGGATCTTTGCAGACAGCAAAAGTTTGAGACTGGGTGCAGAAAGAATGTTACACAGAGTAGAGTTTCGAGACTGAGTTGCAGAAAGATCGATGCAGAGAGCTGAGTTTGGAGACTGAGGAGCAAAAGGACTGTTGCAGAGAGCAGAAGTTGGAGACTGAGGTGCAAAAGGACTGTTACAGAGAGTAGAGGTGGGAGATTTGGTTGCAAAAGGCCTGTTAAAGATAGGAGAGGTTGGAGACTGGGGTGAAGAAGGATCGTTGTAGAGAGCAAAATTTTGAGACTGGGGTGCAGAAGGATTGTTATAAAGAAGAGAGGTTGGAGACCTGGTTGCAGAACGCCTGTTACGGGCAGCAGAGTTTTGACAAGGGATTCAGCAGTACATTTACAGAGAGTAGTTTTTGGAGACTGAGGTGCAGAAGGAGCGTTTCAGAGAGCAGAGGTTGAAGACTAAGGTGCAGAAAAGTTGTTACAGAGAGCAGATTTTGGAGACTGGGTTGCAGAGGGACTGTTGCAGAGAGCACAGGCTGGACACTGGGGCGTATAAGGACTGTAGCCGAGAGCACAGGTTCACATTGGGGTACAGAAGGACTGTTGCAGAGAGCAGAGGTTAGAGATTGGGTTACATTAGGACTGTTACACAGGCAGAGGTTGGAGATTTGGTGCAGAAGGACTGTTGCAGAAAGCAGATGTTGGAGATTTTGGTGCAGAAGACCTGTTGCAGAGAGCAGAGTTTGTAGACTGAGGTGCAGAAAGACTCTTACAGAGAGCAGATGTTGGAAATTGTGGTGCAGATGGAGTGACACAGTAAGCAGATTTTGGAGACTGTGGTTTGGACGGACTGTTGTAGAGAGCAGAGTTTGTAGACTGAGGTGAAGAAGCACTATTACAGAGAGCAGAGGTTGGAGAATGTGGTGCAAAAGGCCTGTTACAGAGAGCAGAGGTTGGAGACTGGGGTGCAGAAGGACTCTTACAGAGAGCAGAGTTTTGAGACTGGGGTGCAGAAAGATTCTTGCAGAGAACAAAGTTCTCAGACTGAGGTGCAGAAGGTCTGTTGCAGAGAGCAGAATTTGGAGATTGAGGTGCAGAAGGAGTGTTATAGAGAGCAGAGATTGGAGACTTGGGTGCAGGAGGACCGTTACATAGAGCAGATTTTTGAGAGTGCACTACAGGAGGACTGTTACAGAGAGCAGTTTTTGGAGACTGGGGTGCAGAATGACCGTTGCAGAGAGCAGATGTTGAAGACTGGGGTGGAGAAGGACTGTTACAGAGAGCAGACGTTGGAGACTGAGGTGCAGAAGGATTGTTACAGAGAGCAGAGGTTGGAGACTGCGGTGCAGAAGGACCATAACAGAGAGCAAAGGTTGGAGACTGAGGTGCAGAAAGACTTTTAAAGAGAGCAGAGTTTGGATACTGGGGTGCAGAAGAACTGCTACAAAGAGCAGAGTTTGGAGACTGGGATGAAAAATGATCTTCCAGAGAGCAGAGAATGAGACTGGGGTGCAGAAGGACTGTTGCAGAGAGAAGAGGTTGGAGTCTGAGGTGCAGAAGGATCGTTGCAGATAGAAGAGTTTGGAGATTGGGGTGCAGAAAGACTGTTACATAAAGCAGATGCTGGCAATTGGGGAGCAGAAGGACCGTTACAAAGAGAAGAGGTTGGAGACTGCGATACAAAAGTACTGTTACAGAGAGCAGAGATTGGAGACTGGGAAGAAGAAAGATCCTTTCAGAGAGCAGATGTTGGAGACTAGGGTGCAGAAGGACTGTTACAGAGAGCAGAGGTTGGAGACTGAGTTGCAGATGGATTCTTACAGAGAGAAGACAATGGAGACTGGGGTGAAGAATGAGTGATAAAGACAGCAGAGTTGGGAGATTGTGGTGCAGAAGAACTGTATAGAGAGCAGAGGTTGGAGACTGAGGTGCAGAAAAATTGGTATAGAGGGGAGAGGTTGGCGACTGAGGTGCAGAAGGACTGTTACAGAGAGCAGAGTTTGGGAACTGAGGTGCAGAAGGATTGTTGCAGAGAGCAGACGTTGGAACCTGAGGTGCAGAAGGATCGTTGCAGAGATCAGAGTTTGGAGACTGAGGTGCAAAAGGATCTTTACAGAGAGCAGAGTTTGAAGACTGGGGTCAGGAACAAAGTTACAGAAAGCACAGTTCGGAGACTGGGGAGCATAAGAAATTTTGCAGAGAGCAGAGGTTGGAACTAGGGTGTAGGAGGACTATTGCAGAGAACAAATTTGGAGACGGAGGTGCAGAAGAACTGATACAGAGAGTAGAGGTTGGAGACTGAGGTCCAGAAGGATTGTTACAGAGATCAGAGTGTGGAGACTGGGGTGCAGAATGAGTGTTACAGAGAGTAGAATTTTGAGATTGGGGTGCAGAAGAACTTTTACCGAGAGCAGAAGTTGGAGACTGGGGTGCAGAAGGACTGTTGCACGGAGCAGAGTTTAAAGAATGAGATGCAGAAGGACTGTTACAGAGAGCATAGTTTGAAAACTGGGGTGCAGAAGAACCGTTGCAGAGAGCAGAGCTTGGAGCTTGAGTAGAAAAAGGATCGTTGCAGAGAGCAGATGTTGGAGACTGAGGTGCAGAAGGATCTTTTCAGAGAGTAGAGGTTGGAGAATGGGGTGCAGAAGGACTGTTACAGATTGCAGAGTTTGGATACTGAGGTGCAAAAGGACTTTTACAGAGAGGAGAGGTTGGAGTCTGGGGTGTCAAAAAATTCTTACAGAGAGCAAAGGATGGGGACTGGGGTGCAGAAGGAGTGTTAAAGAGAGCAGAGTTTTCAGATTGGGGTTAAGAAGAACTGTTACAGAGAGCAGAGGTTGGAGACGGAGGTGCAGAAGAATTTTACAGATAACAGATTTTGGACACAGATGTGCAGAAGGACTGTTACAGAGAGCAGAGCTTGGAGTATGGGATGCAGAAGGACTGTTTCAGAGAGCAGAGTTTGAAGACTGGAGTGCAGAAAGATTGTTACAGAGAGCAGAAGATGGAGTCTGAGGTTAAGAAGGATCGCTACAGAGAGCAGAGTTTGGAGACCAGGGTGCATTAGGATAGTTACAAAAAGCATAGGTTGGAGACTGGGGTGCAGAAGAAATGTTGCAGAGAGCAGAGGTTGGAGACTGGGATGCAGAAAGACTGTAGCAGAGAGCAGAGATCGGAGACTGGGGTGTAGAAAAACTCTTGCAGAGAGCAGACGTTGGAGACTGGGATGCAGAATGATCCTTGCAGAGAGCAGAGGTTGGAGACTGGGGAGAAGAAGGTCCTTTGCAGAGTGATGAGGTTGGAGACTGAGTGCAGAAGGACTATTACAGAGAGCAGAGTTTGGAGACTGGCTTGCAGAAGACCTGTTACAGAGAGCAGATGTTGGAGACTTGGGTGCAGAATAATTGTTACAGTTAG